>NC_084601.1:34800949-35054280 GCF_033807715.1 Cololabis saira
GTCTTCAGTTTCCTCTTTCACCATGGATCAGACTTTGGGAAGCCTTCTTCATATGTTGGCGTTATTTACGCATAGACAAGAGTGAGTTTGATGCTCCTTAACCAGGTTGGTCCTGGATCAACAGCAACCATCATCGTTGGTCCCGGTGAAGCTGCAGTTTGTCTGCGGTGAACTCTGACACACCGGGTCGGAGTGGATTTGGTCATATTGTTTAAACTGTGTTTTGTGATTAATAAGCACGGTTTTTAATTATTTTGCGTTGGATCGATGTAGCAAATAAAATCATTCGGACCATCCAGCTCCTCAACCATCAGATACGTGTTTCACATGAGCAGTTCAGGTAAAAACGGCAGTCAAACCAGCAAAAATGTCAGTTTGCTGAATTAAATATATCAATTCCTGATAAAATAAGTTTGTTGGTGCATAGCCATGCTCATGTACGCATGTGAATGAGTGTACGTTTGTGTGTACATGAAAGTACAATCTGCATTGAGGCTTCTTGCTTCGGGAATCTGTGATTGGACGCTACCTCGGCGTCACCGCTGCTCATTTGCATAAAGTTGAGATTTCTCAACTTCAAATTGACGCTCTGGACGCCTCATACGTGCTGCTCCCGACGCCTCCAATGCCTCCGTGGCCTCCGACGCCTCTCGTAGCGCACTTTCATAGAAAAGGAATGGCAACCGGACGCCTGTGGCGCTTTCAGTGTGAATCCAGGGTTAGTAATCCCGGTGGCGTTACGTGGGCAGCTTTTGCAACAGTTGCAGGAACAGGAATGCTTTGCATTTGGAAACTTTTCTCTTACCGGTGTTTTCGATGAGGACCACCTCGTCACTCTCAGCCTCGTTTGCATAGATGGCGGCGAGGAGAACTTCGTACTCTGAGTCGGAGATCAGTCCAGTTATCAGGTAAGTGTTTGTTTTTCCATTTACCATAACCTGAAATACAGGAACAAAGTGCTCATTTAACTCTCTTTTAAACTCCAGAACACGTGAAAAAGCCACAAAAATTCCAGATCAGAAATTGATGCATGAGATGAATCCTTATCATAAAGCCTCTTCCAACAAAGTGCAGCGATAGAAAGTTCACCTAATGAAGAAAACCAGATCATCATCTCTGATTTTATCTCTCCTTAGTATTTTTATGACAGAACACTTTCTATAAATCTGCTTCAATTTTTTTATCTTAATGGAATCGAGTGACTCTTGTTGAACAGGTCAGAGATAAAATCCGGACTTTATTTTAATGAAAAAACACAGTTATGAATGTTTGTATCAACACAGTTTGAGAGGACCCTCAAAGGTTATCGCTGATGAAATCTTTTAATGTTAGTAATAAACGACGAGACAGAAAGGAACTTACGAGAAATTGAACAAATATTTTGTGAGAAAGGGAACTTTCAGGTTGAATGGTATTTTAGTGTTACAGATGGAGTTGAATGAAGACAAATCCGAGGAAAAGCTCTCTCTACTGCAGCCTGTGCAGGCCAGACCTTGTCCTATTCTTTCCAGTTTCTTCCTATCGGGGGGTTATTGTGAACATTCATCTCACGCAATTCAACCAACACATACGAAATGTCCCTGAAAATCTAAAATCTCATAACAACCTTCCCTTTTATCAGTTCTGAGAAATGGCAGTCTGCTATTATACTGCAGTTATTTCACCACAAAGCTTTCATGAAAATTAATGGAAAGTAGCTGAATCAAAAGGGTTTTAACACTTTGATCATTTCCTTCCTCGTTTGAAGTCAACAATTTATTTCATAAAAGGGTTGCTGCTGCTGCTTTTTAATGTGTTCTCCTTCTCGCCGGCTCCTGACAAATCTGAAAAATGCTGAGGAGTTAAGAGCTGAGCCCTCTGACCAACATTTCCACGTTGGTTCTGATTCGGGGTGTATTTGTTTGAGACGCAGCACAAAAATTAACTGGTACAGAGGTAAAGTTTCGCTGAAGCTAATATTGGAATGAAAATATTGATGCCGCGATGGAGCAGGAGACTGAAACTTTAGCCTTTTATTGTGTGGACACAAACTTATCTGTTTCTAAATCCTGATGTTTTCAGGATGTTTTCCAACAGAAAAAAAAAAAACTGATGTAAACTCTTATAAGGGACATGCCAGATTTAGCTTCATACAAAAAGGTTGCAACTGTGGAAAAGAAGCAACACAAACCTCCTCGCTGTCTCCTCCGTCGGTCGGTGTCCAGATGAGTCGATACATCACCACGTCGGAGGCCGGGTGGCGCCATGACACCCTGAAGCTGGTTGTGGAAACGTCGCTGCTCTGCAGGTCCAGTGGGTCTGGGACAGTAGCTACACACACACACACACACACACACACACACACACACACACACACACACACACACACACACACACGGTTACAGTTAAAGACAGAACTAAGTCGACTCAAATTACACACCTACTTTGGGATGTAACATTTTACGTCACAAGAACATCTATACTCTCCAAAGAAATTGTGATTTGTGCCCGTACTTGTCGTGAAGCTGTCGGTCACGGCTTCAGCTTCCCCTTCATTGTAGATAGCAAACACCCCAACCGTGTATTCCATCAGTGACGTCAGGTTTTTTAACAAATAGTTTGTCACCGTACCAACATCCACCTGTAGAGGCAAGATCAAACACCCGTGGCTTATCTTTGATGGGTCTTGACTGGTTTGGCTTGTTATATGACATGTCGCATGCTTAAAGGGGACCTATTATGAAAAACATGTTTTCTTTTGCTTTAACATATAAAGTGGTCTCCCCTCTACTGAAGAGTATTAGTGCCATGCAGGAGAAAAAATATTTTGAGAGGGGAAGATTTTTTTTTTATTGTGCACCAAAAAGTCGAAATGTTGAGAAAAAAAGTCATAATGTCGAGATTAATGTTGAAGTACAATTTCCAGAAAAAAGTCGAAATGTTGAGAAAAAAGTCGAAATTTTGTGAAGAAAGTTGAAAAGTTGAGAAAAAGTTGAAATGTCGAGAAAAAAGTCGAAATGTCGAGAAAAAAGTTGAAATGTCGAGAATAATGTTGAAATGCAATTTCAAGAATAAAGTCGAAATTTCGTGAATAAAGTCGAAATTTCGTCTTTTTTCTCAACATTTCAATTTATTCACAAAATTTTGACTTTTTCCTCAACATTTCGACTTTTTTCTCGAAATTGTACTTCAACATCAATCTCGACATTTCGACTTTTTTCCAAGCATTTCGACTTTTTTCTCAACATTTCGACTTTTTTTCTCGACATTTCCACATTTTTCTCAACTTTTCAACTTTCTTCACAAAATTTCGACTTTTTTCTCGAAATTGTACTTCAACATTAATCTCGACATTACGACTTTTTTTCTCAACATTTCAACGTTATTCACGAAATTGTATTTGAACATTAATCTCGGCATTTTTGACTTTTTTCTCGACATTTCAACTTTATTCACAAAATTTTTACTTTTTCCTCAACATTTCGACTTTTTTCTCGAAATTGTATTTCAACATTGATCTCGACATTTCGACTTTTTTCTCAACATTTCGACTTTTTTCTCGACATTTCGACTTTTTTCTCAACTTTTCAACTTTCTTCACAAAATTTTGACTTTTTTTTCAACATTTCGACTTTTTTCTCGAAATTCTACTTCAACATTAATCTCGACATTACAACTTTTTTTCTCGATATTTCGACTTTTTGTGCATAATGAAAAAAAAAATCTTCCTCCTCTAAAATATTATTTTTATTTTTCTCCTGCCTGGCCCTAATACTCTTCCGTACCCCTCAGCCTGCCAACTCAGAGAAGGAGGAAAGCAACCAAATTTTGCAGTGTCTGTACAGCCGCCCGGATGAGCCGTCCAGTGTGATGTGGATCTACGAGCCGTTGAGATTCTGCTCCCGAGCGATGCTTGAAACCGCACCCACAACTAACTCTGGCCGGAACAACAACAACTCCGCCGGCCGGAGCTTCCGCCATTTTTTCGTAGCGGTGTAGACATGGCTCAGAGGCTGAATTTCTAATGTATTTAGCAAAAACCAAAAATCAAAAGCTTGTTTTTAAGACATTCAAGGCCTGTTTAAAATAGGTACTAGATGCCATAATAGGTCCCCTTTAAGCAGACGTAGTAGTAGCTGTGGTGGAGGACACCGGCTCACCTCGTTGGTCTGGACTCCGTTGGTCTTGACGTACATGATTCTGTAGCCTTTGACCAACCTGGAGGCAGCGTCCCACGAGATCCGGGCGGAGTTGTGGTCCACGTCTGAGAAACGCAGGTTCCTGGCTGGGACCAGAGGCACTGAGGGACAGCAGGGGAAGCTACATCACAAACCAAACACTTGCAAAATCAAAATAATGATCTAACATTGTAATTACAACCACACTCTCAGCCTCTTTTCCAACTTCCTCACTTGCTTTCATTCCTACTCAGTGTTTCTGAGGGACTAAAAAGTCCAAAAAGAAACCTCCTGCTCTAATCATTGTCAAACTTTCCCTTTAGCACTACTAATCTTCTTTTTTTTTTTCATTTTTAAATTCGGATTTCTTTTCCCACCATTGCTTCACCTCAATTATACGCAGGGTCACAGCAAAGACAAGCCAGCGGAGATAAAGACAAAGAGTGCGGCAGGAAGGGAGATAGCATCGTTGCTTTTACTGTAAGGTGTCGGGGTCAGCGTGGGAATCAGCAGGATAGGAAATTAAAAAGTATGAAGATAGGAAAGTCTGGGCTCCATATAAGAGTCTATTTATACGGTGCTGCAGGTCAGCAGGAATCCTTTAAATATCACTGTAATGGGCAGCTTTTCCAAAAAAAAAAGGCATTTTTTAAGATTTGTTTTTTAACATGTTTTGTTCTACGCCCCTAAGTCCCTCGCCTGTATCTTCAATGTGTTCTGTTATGTAACTAATGATTATAATTACGGCAGACTTTGTAGGGATTTACAAGAATCTAGATGCTGTCTTAAAGCAACACAAAGGAATTGATGTATTTCTAGCTCAGAGGATCCTCTTATTTTGTCTTCTGTCACTGATTCATCTCCGTTAATGTGTGACAGTGTTGTAAAGGGAGACGGCGTTGTTGCAAAACACAACTGGGATGGGAAGTCCAGTTACTTTTGGTGGGTTTATTTTGCTGGTAGTAGAGATGGGAGACCGTGAGGGCTATTTTAAAGCCACTCCGTGTAGTAACACCACTTCTGACCACAAGAGGGGATCATATATCAGGAAAGTTCATGTGTCGGACCCTGGTGAAGGACACGAGGTGCACCTGTAGTGGGACCAGGTGGTTTTATATCTAGCACAGTATTGTGACGGACTTTTTTTGTG
This sequence comes from Cololabis saira, assembly GCF_033807715.1. NCBI lineage: Eukaryota > Metazoa > Chordata > Actinopteri > Beloniformes > Belonidae > Cololabis > Cololabis saira. The sequence goes on from NC_084601.1 coordinate 34,806,257, forward strand.
AACGCAGCAGAGCTTTATGCCCCCATGTGGTCAGAGGTGGTATTGCTTTAAAATGCTGCATTAAAGTCACAACCAGAAAAATTGAGGGAATGAGGCACATTTGTTAACGTGGTTGAACATTTGATCCTCTGAATAATTATTAATAAAAGGTGATGTGCAGCACACAAACGGCAAATGTAAATTACGTAAAAAAAAAAAAAATTAAATGATTGAGACTTTGTAAGGACACCTTAATTAAATTCATAATCAGTCCTGTAAGATTAGGCGTAATTATTAGGAACCGAATTAGTACCCCATTCAATTTATTCCAAATGTAGACATTGAATAGCCTTCGAAAAAAAGTTATTATTTTTAAAAATGAGAGTGAAACAACAGTTTGCCATGAGCAGAGCAGTAAAGACCTTTTGAAATGATGTGTTTTCATCATAGGACATGTTGTATAAGTGAAGAGGGGGGTTGGGGTTGATCTACTTCAGTCAAAGAGGAATGATTTGTTGTATTAAACATCCGTTTGAGTAGTTTCTCAACAAATGTTTGAAAAAGCTAACTTTCCTTGTGAAGCACATCAGCCTTAATGAAGCTGGTTCTCCAAAGATGACTGAAATGTTTGCTTGTTCAAGCATCACAAGAGCAAAATGAATTTAAGGCAAAGTCAGCTGCTTACAACAACAAATTAAGAAACTCACTGAAACAAAAAATTGGTAAACATGAAAAGTTGCCAGTAAATTGATGGATTGATTTTTTTTTTTTTTTAAACAAAAATAACTTTTACAAACTAATCTTAAAATGTTTTAAAATCCAATCATAACAGTCTGCACACAGTATCCCCCATGGTGCATTCAGCTGTTTAACTTGCAATGCAAAGATGCAAAGATTCTGCAAATGTCCCCCATTCATCAGAATCAGCGGGAGGGCCTATTTTGGGTAACGCACCATTGTTTTCGACCTCTCTCATACTGCAATTTTCTTCAGGGCCACTTGCCTCTGCAGTGGTCTGCTCTTTGCAAAGATCATTAAATTGCATTTTGTCCTTACGATGGGAGGAAAATAGAGGAAGGTCTTGATGAAATGAGGGATGAGAGCCCTGAGATCAGAGAGAAGTGAAACTGATGGAGTGAAAAGCCATCATATGACGCTGAAGCTAACAATACATCTTGTTTTTGATCATTCTTAGGAAATATCTAAGGATCTAGCTGTGCTGCACAAATCGGATGAGAAGCTCTCACTACTCCATGGCGCTGATTGTATGATGTGATCTAATTAACAAAAATAACATTTGATTGTATCACTAAATGCTTGTAAACACAACACGTGAGAGAGAAATATGCAGAAACCACTTGGATAAAACCACCAGATGACAAACTCAACGTACCATTTTATATGAACAGAATCAGGCTCAAAGCCTTTACAAGTCATTTGAGAGGGGTTTAAATCCAGTGCTTCACAAAGACTACCAGAGTCTACCCCCAGCGTTCGGTAGTCACCCTATCTGTCGTGCATTCAAAGCCATGCACACATCATAAAGACATAAACATGCCTTGACTTAAAGCCACAGGCCTCAGTCCTTAAATGAGACTTCATAAAACTTGAAATAGTGAGGTTGGTGTGGATTAAGAGCCAGCTGCACAGGGAGGTGCTCTCATCAAGGTTTACAAAACTCTCAAAAATGAAAGTGAGGGGCAGAAAATAGCTGTAGCTGGGGAATCTCAAACACGGAGCTTCAACCTCGCTGCTCATTTTGTTGGGGGCAGAAAAAAAAAAAAAACAAGCTAGGAAGTGACATGAACTGCATTTGCCCTGGAAAAGTCAAGAGATGCAAGAAAAGAGAAAGGTGATTCCAGCCAGAACATTTTCAAGGAAAGATTACATGATAGTCAGGAAAATTAGGTGTTGTTTTTGGGTTTAATAAAGATTGTTCCTTCCTTTAACAGCATAAACCTATCTGAGATAAGTAAAAGCTAGCCTTTATACAGAAATGGGCATGTTTTTAGAAGGTTGTGAATAGATTTAAACGTCTTGTGGAAAGAGAGTCTGTTAAGAGATGTGAATGGCTACGAGGCTATTTTACTGCTATAGCACATTTCTCACACAAAGGCAACTTAAAGTGCTATACAAAGACATTGACACGAAAGAAAGAACCTAAAAATGCAAATAATACGTAATAAAATCACAGAAAATACATTTGGACAGAAAAAGGAATAAAGCAGAGCTTTGAATACATAAGTAAAAACTACTTTGCTGTTTCTTTCATCTCAGACAAGGATTTTAGGTTATTGTTTACCTAATGAAGGCGGAGGTTTTCCACCGAAACATGTCGGGTAAACAATAGCCTTAAATCCTTGTCTGAGATAAAAGAAACAGCAAAGTTAATTATAAGCCAAAACAAAATGCACTTCATTGAATAAGTAAAAACATTGCAGTAAACTTAGACTACACAAAGGCATGGGAAAACGGCAGTTTTCAGTTTAGTTTTAAGAGTGTCCAGAGTTGGAGCAGATGCTAAATCAATTGGACGCTGATTCCACCTGTGTGCAGCATCGTAGCTCATTGCATTTTTACCCTGTTTGGTTCTAACCTGCGGTTCTACCAGCTGGCTGCCTTCTCAGGATCTCTGAACCCTACTCGGTCTATATTCTACAAATAGATCAGAAATACATATCGCTTATTGATTTGTAAACTAGCAACACTTAAACATTCTGCTGTTTTAGTTACAATCTTGATGTTGCTGCTGAAGGTCAGGCCTGAGTCAAGTAAACCTAAGACTACGTTCACACTGCAGGCCTTAATGCTCAATTCCGATTTTTTCCCATATCCGATCTTTTTGTGTGGCTGTTCACATTATCTTTTAAAATTTGTCCTATATCCGACTCGAGTGTGAACGCATTGCGGCCCTGAACTGACCCGCATGCGCAGAGGAACAATAACAAAACGTCACACGCAGCACGTCGTCATACGGCGGTAAACATGGAGGCAACAGAAGTGAGCGTACATGGGGATATTTTGAAGTTGTTGTGTGGTGGAAGCCGACCAAACCTCACTGTTCCTACACTGATTAGCTCCGTCGCCGCTATCCTCCATGCTTGTCTTGACCTTTTCCGATCGCTTCCGAGTGACCCCCCCCCCGCCAGCTCAGTATTATGACAACGATCGCTCTCAAGTGACGTCAAAGTCGCATTAATTCCGACCTGGCTGTTCACACTGAGGTTGCATTGCAAAACATCAGACCTGTATCCGATTTACAACCACATATGGAGGTGATCTGAATCTGATTTGAAAAGATCAGATTCCATGTGACTTGTGCTGTTCACACTGTCATAAACAAATCAGATCTGAGTCACATATGAGCAAAAAAATCGGATTTGGGTCACTTGGGAACTGCAGTGTGAACGTAGTCTAAGTGTCATCTGCATAGCTGTGCTGAGCAACATTGTTGACATGTACCATCTGACGTATGAGAAGCAAGTAGAGGTTGAATAGCAGTGGTCCAAGAATGGACCCCTGAGAGACTCCACAAGCCTTGTGAACAAGCTCAGACTTATTCTCACCCATGAAAACACCATGGGGGAACCGACTGAGAATTGGACCTGATAACCCCTCCCAGTTTTTTCAGTCTATCAAGAAGGATCTTATGGTCTACAGTATCAAAGGATGAACTGGGAGATCTAGCAGCACAAGAAAGGATTTACCTGAATCTGTGTTCAGATAGATGTCATGTAAGACCTTGACCAGTGCTGGCAGAAGCTAGACTGAAATCTGTCAAAAAGACCATCTGCATCTAAAGCCTCAGATATACTTGCAGTTCAGACCGCGTACGCATCATGGCCGCCACGCGTATCCTGCATCATTTGACGCGTCGACGTGCACGTTCTCAGAAAGACATTGAACGCGTACGTGACCTGCAGTTCTGGTGCTGGTCCCGGTCAGATCCCAGCTGGTCCCGGTCAGATACCAGCTGGTGTCGCTGGCGTCGTTTCCTTTGCCGAGATCGCAACCAAAGCAATGTTATAATCTCCTACATCATCCAATGGTGTCATGTAAACTTGTTTGTTGTTCTAATCTGCTACTGCTACTACTGCTGCTACTAAATATTTAATCACTTTTCCAACTGTTGCTCTGCTTACTGCCCCCTATCGGTCACCGCCGGTACAACGTGCTCTCCTTGCATACCACGCTAGCGACGTTGTAGTTGGTGGTGCACGAGAACGGATGTGAACGCAAGCACCGACAGCAAGTTTATCTGGGGCGTTAGAAGTTGTTCAACTGAATCAATACAGCTTTTTCAATAATTTTTCTAATGAAAGGGACTATTAGAGATTGACATGTAATTGTTTAACACTGAATTATCCGAGCTGGGAACTGGGACTGTTTTGAAGAAGATGGTTGATCAAATATCTAAACAGCGTGTTGATGAATTTAGTTTCTCAACTATCCCCTGCAGGGTTTCAGCACTGATAGGACTAAATGTAGACAATCTACTCAGACTGCTGCTGTGGGGCTGCAGGGCTGCAGGAAGTCCAGTGTTTGGTGTGGATGTATTAGAGCCAAGTTACATGTTTTTGATTTTTAATTCAAAGACAGATGCAAACTCATCACACTCCGCGGGGGGTTGGTTAGTTTCTCAAAGGGGCAAAAAGCAGCCGACTGTTGTTGATATTCCTGCTGATCACGTCAGAAAAATAGGCTTGTCTCACTTTTTTATGATAATGCTGTGAAGGTGAAAGTTTTTTTTCAAGATTTCAGGGTGAATTTATGAATGAGTTTTTCTCCATTTGCGCTCAGTTTTCCTGCATTCTCTTTTCTGATTTGTGACATCCGGGCTGTTTCGCCATGGTGCTTTCTGCTTTACAGACCATATTTGTCAAGCCTCAGGTTAAAATATGAGTCAAAACATCTTCCAGGAAAATTGATAGAAGGCAATTTAAAAGCAGTTTATAAATCCAGAGTTTTGCCATCTTCCATTTCAATCTTTGATTTCAATTCCTATCTTGGCATCAAGAGTAGTCTTAGTCATAGTGTATCTTGAAAAGGCTGTTGAATGCTTTTCTTTTAAAGAGAAAATGCATCACAGGGCAGAATATTTTCATCTGTGCTCTAAAACTGTTTTATAACTCATCTATTCTGCATTTCAGTGCACTTACAGTAACTTGAGTCTTCAAAAGCTTCTGAATCATAATGGTAATACCTATATTGATATGGATGATTGCCCCATTATGTAAAACATGAAAATGCAGATAATACCCTGCTTCTGTTGAGCCTGAGAAACAGATGGTGTTTGCTAAAGAAGTGAGAGGAGCCGTTGGAGGGTTGAGGAGCTCTGCAGCGTCAAGACTCACATGTGGTCTGCTGGCTGGTCATGGGGTCACTGGCCTCTTCTCCGTACATGGCGTAAACTGTTACCGTGTACTCTGTGTCTGGAATCAGTCCCTCCAGTTCCACCTCATTCACCGAGTCTGCCACCTTCACCTGTAAACACACACACACACACAAACACACACAGCATGAAGGTACAGTATGTGCCTGCGGCTGTAATGTATGCCAGGTTTCAGATTTCTCCATATCTCTTAATACCATCTTATCGTGCCCTTGTATCTTATCCATCTGTCTCCCTACACATAGCTATGCCTCCATCACCCACGGTCGTGTCCAGACAGGCAGAGGATCAAGCTGTGGCTGCATTACATCATTTTGTAAATGGTGCTATGGATTTTTTCACCTTACTTTCAGCTGGTGGGGTCTATCAAGCTTCAATCTATGCACCTCGTGTTCTGAGTTGTGTTATAGCTCATGGGAAACTGGTGCAGGAGATTGTGGAAGTTCAGGTTGGTGGGTATGCTCAAACATCAGTCTCAGAGTTGGGCATTATTAAAAATCCAGCGCTTTCATGTACCGTAGGACAAAAGGTGGAATTAACATATGATCCCAAAACAAATCAGGCACACGCAGACAAATTTAGAGACATTTAATTACTGTTTTAAGTCCCTACTCTTAAAGCAACACTATGTAACTTTTCCACCTTAATATCATATTTCCAGAGTCATTGTGATGGTACATCAACTTCCAACAGGTTTAATGAACCTCTGTCATGGTCTGAGGGGTCTGTATCGCCTTCACTGGCACTATGTAACTTTGAGGAGCATGGTAGGAACCCTTCCACACTAAAAAACTACAAATATTTACGGCTTTGACTGCTTTACGGCATACGTCACTTCCCCCTCCTTCCCGATTCGCAGTCGAGACGAAAATGGGCGGGGCTTGGAGCGCAGAGCTCCGCAGAAGCTGGTAACCCGTTGCTGTGTTGTGGCTGCAGCAGCTCAACACAACAGACGTGGGGAAAAGATCGCTAATGGTTTAACTTTTCACCGGTTTCCTGCTCTGAGGCAGAACCACGGAGGCCAAGTATCTGATATAACAGAGTAAAAGAGTGAAAGAGTCGTCGGCTCGCTTGGATCGCAGCTGTAACGACCAAACCTTCCACAGAGTAAAGCCTGAATTATGGTTCTGCGTTAAATCGTCGCAAACCTACGGCGTAGGGTACGTGGCGACGCGCAACGTACGGTGCGTGTCGCCGCGTACCCTACGCCGTAGGCTCTGCGTCGATTTACCGCAGAACCATAAACAGCCTTAAACCACAAACACTCACACAGACCGGGTCGGATCAAAACACGGGTTTTATTCCCCACTTCTCCAGCTAAACGCAGTTGCTGGCCAGCTCTCTGCGGTGCAATTAACCCCAATCTTCAGATAAAACTAGTTTGTTGAGGAAAAAATATTAACTTATTTGTAGCTGCAGAGGAAAAAAATAATCTCACGAGGAAAACAAAAATAATCACGCCTCGGAGCCTCTTCACCATAATATAGCAGTCAAAAAAAAAGAAAAGAGAAGTAAGAGGGATACAAAACATGTACTGTATGTTGTACTATTATACAAATTTATTGAAACACATGGCGAGTCAAACATTTACCAAAGCAGCTGCCAAACACTCCTAAACAAGGTAGCCGGAGACGGTGGTTCTGGAGAACTGCGGCAGTAAATCCTTTCTAAAGAGTGCAGCTCCGACGAGGAGCTCCATTCTTCAGTAGGGATTTCATATGGATCCAGACCGTTAATAATCATTATTTTCTCCATATACCGCTCCCTGGCTTCCTTGTTTAAGGTGTCCCGGTAAATTCCAGTTCCTTTCCAGCAGTTTAACATCTTTTTTTTTGCGTTCCGTCAGTTCACTTGGTGAAACAGAAAAGCGTCCCGTCTTCTCTCAAAACAAATGCAGCGATGGGACAGGAGTTTTCCAGCAGTACGCGCTGGTGCTCATGGGAAACGTAGTGTTCTTTCTGGTAAAGCACTACCGCTTTTGTCCAAAAGATGCCGCCAAACTCAGAAAAGCTGAAAGTTACGTTGTGCTGCTTTAAAAATCTACTCTGCAGCTCATTAGTCTTAAATTAAGTGCTTTGACCGATTCAAACCAATTGACACAGTTATAATAAGGACCACATATAAAAGATTTACCTGCCATACAGCCATTACAAAGGCGGATATTAGCGATAGACAAGTTTTAAAAGGATACAGATTATGCCCTCTATACCCTCTATATACTTCTTTACTGAATACTTACTAAAAGCCCATGTTTGGGTCAAAGTGCTGAAGAGGTAAAGTACTACAGCTCCCTTTTCAACCTTTTCTTTACAGCTCTGTTTAAAGGAGCCAGTTGGAGCCGACGCTCAGCTTCAACCATCTCTTCAGCAACAGTTGCCTCTTTTAAAACTGTTATTACAACTTTAGACACATCCTGTATTTAACACACCCAATAAACGTTCACTGTGCTGAATGAGGTAAAAGTCTGCTTTCAACTTCAAGGGTTCACTTAGCTTTTCCTTTGATACTGTGATGACTTAATAAGTGTGTTGAGTGTTTTCAGGTTAAGTACACCGTGTTTGTCGAAAGACAAACACGGTATGTCTTGACGACTTAGGAAAAGATCGAATCAAATTTTATGACAAATTAATGCAGAAAACCAATTAATTTAAAAACTTTACTTTTTATTTGCCACCGTATACTAAAATCAGTATAAATCAAACAATTCTGTCTTTACGGATTTCATTTTCATATTTCGCAGTTTGCATTAGGAAACACCATTCAACACAAACAGTTAATTAAATAGTGCCACAATGCTGCTTTGCTAAATTAAAAATACGACCGTTAATGCCATTCTCACTTTATATCAATCAGAAGAATGAAGTAAAACCATAGGGACCATGGTGTTTTTATCTCTGAACGTGTCACGGCCCTCACCTCCTTCTCATCTGCAGGGTCCCCCTCCGTCAGCGGGGCGTACAGGATCATGTACCCCGACGCCCCGACGGCCGTCTTCCAGCGGACCCTCATGGTGCTGTGAGTGATATCAAACAGCTCCAGGTCGTTGACCGTGGGCAGAACCACTGCAGGACACACAGGTGGGGGAGGAGCTTACAACAAAACTCTAATCTAAGTGATTTCAAACACATTTACTTCCATATGTACTTCATATTTTCATATATTAAACACAATTAGTATCTTCCACCAAATCAGATAATGTATTAAATCCAATCTGATCAAATATCCAAACCAGTGAGGGGTCACTTTTAGAGCTATTGTTAATTAATCTAGTAGTTTTTGTAAGCTTTTCAGCTTTATTGTTTAAAAAATATTTTTAAAACCAACATGAGTGGACTTGGACTGGGTTATAAAATGCTATTACACTGCAAAAATGCAAAATCTTACCGGGAATATTTGTCTTATTTCTAGTTAAAATGTCTAATTTTTAGTCAAAAAATACACTTGAAACAAGAGTCATTACCAGAAAAATAACTTTCACCTGTTTCAAGTACATTTTCACTTGAAATAAGTAGAAAAATCTGCCAGTGGGACAAGATTTATCTTCTCATTACAACCACAAAAATCTTGTTCCACTGGCAGATTTTTCTACTTATTTTAAGTGAAAATCTACTTGAAACAGGTGAAAATTGTTGTTTTTTCCAGTGATGAGTCTTGTTTTAAGTGTAATGAGATTTTTTTGTCTAAAAATGAGACATTTTAACTAGAAATAAGACAAATATTCTTGTTAAGATTTTTAGTTTTTGCAGTGTAAAAAAGTCCCACAAATCCCAAATCCATCAGTATCTCCTGCTTTATTTATTCCTTTATCTTTGTCCAGTTGAAGCAGTAGAGGCGCCTTCTAGCCAGAACCACAACCAAAGCCCATTAACTTTGCTACAAGGTCGACTTCTGACTTAATGTTCATCCTCAACCAGTGGGGAGGAATTCTCCATCATTCATCTGTGAGCGGCACACTGAGCCAGGACAGAAAATCCTGCCAGGCTCAGGTTTATTCTGTAGACATCAGGATGGGGCCTCAGGCAACACATCCATTAGCACCGTGCAGCACTGGCTACCAGTCAGAGGTGTGAAATCGTGGCTGGAATACATAATGGCGCACTTGTTGCTTTAATGGCTCAAATGCAGTGTTTTCTGCTGTCATACGAGACGTGATGCGGGTCAGGTGTTTGGGCTGAATGAAAGGTCCTGCATGTCCTCTCTTGAACTGAGCAAACAGACCATGTGCAGAGCATTCCTTTGAATGTACTGAGCTCCGGCTGAAGGGTTCTGGCAAGCAGTACTGGAGTTGAGGGGGGATGAGGGGGGATGGGATCCCCCCTGAAATAAAAACGGTCCAAATCACCCCCCTGTAAAACTGCCATCCCCCCTTTCCATCCCTTATGTAATTTCATCAATGAATGTGGTTTTACTGCTATTTCAACATTTAGAGTCATCACCAGAAAAATAACACCAGAAAAATAACTTATTTGACAATTTTCATCTGTTTCAAGTAAATTTTCACTTGAAATAAGTAGGAAAATCTTTATCTTCAAGCTAAAAAATCTTGTTCCACTGGCAGATTTTTCTACTTATTTCAAGTGAAAATCTACTTGAAACAGGTGAGAATTGTTGTTTTTTCCAGTTATGAGTCTTGTTTTAAGTGTAATGAGATTTTATTTACTAAAATGAGACATTTTAACTAGAAATAAGATAAATATTCTTGTTAAGATCTTGAGTTTTTGCAGTGATCCATTTTACTTATCCTGTGAAGGACAGAGTCATATTGATAAGTTCAGAAAACTGTTTTTATTTTTGTGTTTTGATGTATTTGATGTAAGCCCAGTGGATATTTAAAGCTTACAGAAGGCTGCATTTAACTGCTGCTATGTCATTCCTGCAGTATTTCTGCAGGTGTTTTGGTCACTGCTATTATTTGTAATATATTATATTATTTGTAATCAGCACAAATTATCTGTCCCCATATGATAAAATCCACCATCCCCCCTGATTTTATTTTACAACTTGAGTACTGCTGACAAGTAATCGACTCATGTCTGTACCAGTAAAAAACATCCTTCCAATCAGTCACGAGCATTGAGAATAACTACTTTATTGACAATGATGATCCATAAGTTTACATATGGAGGATGTTGAAGTCTCTAACTGTGAGTAGAGAAATCTTAATTGAACTGAAAAGAATCAGATTGGACTGAAAAAGGGGAATCTGTTTCACGACTCAAAGGTCCGAATCCACATCCGACTCGTTTCTAACCACGTGTTGCCTGAACAACTACTCCTCATGACATCGTAACCACTGGAACTTACGCGTGGTGGCGCTTCCTCTCAGCGCCTCGCTGGTGGAGCTGCGGTAGATGGCGAAGACGGCCACCTGGTACTCCATCAGGGAGCTCAGGTAGTTCAGCTCCACGCTGTTCTCCGTCCCCTGCACCACCTGGACCACAGATCAACTGTTGTTATGAGGAACCTCCGAGTGCCGTCAGCTCACAACACCAAACTAACCATTTCCCAGGTGCAGGAATGAGTTACAGTGAGTCAGGTTTCTACAGAATATTAATCATATTCATCATGTACAATGAATTTCCCCCCCCCCCCGAAAAACAGCGTTTGAAAATTGGTGAAGTTAAATGAGTACTAGGGATGGGCGGCATGTTTGTTACACAAATCGTCATCAACGGGAATTTATCCTTTTTTTTCTTTCTTTCTTTCTTTCTTTCTTTCTTTCTTTCTTTCTTTCTTTCTTTCTTTCTTTCTTTCTTTCTTTCTTTCTTTCAGGCTCATTTCCTTCCTTCCTACCTTCTTTCCTCCTGCTCTCTCCTTCCCTCTTCCCTTCCTCTTTTCTCCCTTCCTTCCTCCTTTCCTTGTTTTCTCCCTTCTCCTCTTTTCTTCCTTCCTTCCTTCCTTCCTTCCTTCCTTCCTTCCTTCCTTCCTTCCTTCCTTCCTTCCTTCCTTCCTTCCTTCCTTCCTTCCTTCCTTCCTTCCTTCCTTCTTTTTTCCCTTCCTTCCTTCTTTCCTCCTGCTCTCCTTCCTTCTTTTCTCCCTTCCTTCCTTCCTTCCTTCCTTCCTTCCTTCCTTCTTTTCTCCTTTCCTTCCTTCCTTCCTTCCTTCCTTCCTTCCTTCCTTCCTTCCTTCCTTCCTTCCTCCTTCTCTCTCCTTCCTTCTTTTCTTCCTCTTTTCTCCCTTCCTTCCTTCCTTCCTTCCTTCCTTCCTTCCTTCCTTCCTTCCTTCCTTCCTTCCTTCCTTCCTTCCTTCCTTCCTTCCTTCCTTCCTTCCTTCCTTCTTTTTTCCCTTCCTTCCTACCTTCTTTCCTCCTGCTCTCCTTCCTTCTTTTCTCCCTTCCTTCCTTCCTTCCTTCCTTCTTTTCTCCTTTCCTTTCCTTCCTTCCTTCCTTCCTTCCTTCCTTCCTTCCTTCCTTCCTTCCTTCCTTCCTCCCCGTACGTTGTGGATTTAACGCAGAACCATAAATCATTTTTACACAAAAACTTTATCAAAGGGAATTTATCGTTTTTACCGCGACATGACAAATTCTTACCGTGGGGAATTTTTTGGACGGTTTATCGTGAACTGTAAAATATCGCCCATTCCTAATGAGTACCGTATTTTCTGGACTATAAGCCGCTACTTTTTTCATAGGTTTTCAACCATGCAGCTTATACAAAGGGATTCTGTGGATTTTTCTTCCACCGCTCGGGGCGCTCTAACCGGAATTAGAATCAAAACTAAGACAACATAAATGCAAAGAAGAATACGCCACTTCTTCTTTAGCAGATAGAAGCAGATTTCAAACAGATAAATAGATGAATAAATACCGGTTATTTTCTCTTGGTTCTGTCCCGTTTTAATCAGCAAAGTTGCCGCCGTGTTAAAAGACACTGTTAGGAAAGGATCTATTTAGGTACAAACATGTACATCATTTACAGTTCAAAATCCTTCTGTACATGTAGTAAATATCTAATCTAACAACATAAATATCTGCGGCTTGCATATCTTATTTTTTTTTAAATAGAGCGGATGCGGCTTGTATGCAGGTGCGGCTTATAGTCCAGAAAATATGTTAATAAAATCTGTGGGCTCATTAGTTTGGATGTCATCGTCCTGATTAACTGTCATTGTAGGATGGTGATATATTAAATAAACACTTTAATTTACCTCTGGTTTTAGGTTCCTTCTATGTCATAAAGCTTTTAAATATCCTACAACCTGTTTTTTTTATAGGAAACTGCATATTGTGAGGTTGAAAACACACCCTCAGATTTTCTTTAGGGGGGTACGGTGGCTACTTTCATAATAAACATGAAAGACATACTTGGAGGAAACAAGGAACTGCAAAAAACATGAACGTGGAAAATAACACGCTATCACGCCTGTAAAGTTACATTCTAGGTAAAAGAAAACATGGAACAACATAGAAATGAATCTAGCAGATAAGTTGTCCAGAGGTTACGGTGTTCTGCGCTCACTTTAGCTGGGAAAACACCCACGACATGTAGTTTATCACGATGGAGATGTGATGTCCTAGCAGCAAAACAGTTCCCATTTATCACGCTCAGACATTACACTGCAGGGGTGACCCCAAAAGGATTTGCTGAGTGGCCTCAACTAAAATGCTGCCATTGCGCAAGAACCTCAGCATTTCTTTTCCCTGCTCCTGGAAATTAGCAGCAAAGCTGCTCCGATTAAGGCGACAAAAGGAAACAGCTCATAGTCTTTGATAAGGAAGCAGAGAAAAAGAGGAGCCTAATGGAAATCAGCCAAGTGCCTTGCACTAAATAAGAAACATTAAAGGACTGGAGACCCAAAATAGAAGCCTGATTGTTCACTATTGAAGAATACATTTAAATAGAAGTGTCCAAACACTGTTAAGAGCTGCTGGATTTAAATTTTCATTTCATTTCATTTTTATTTATTCCATATCATGGAAACAGTTCACACATGTTCCATTCCACGATGGAAAAGGGGCAAGAAGAAGAAAGCCTTATATACCAAGCCCCTTTCTAAAAAAAAAATAAAACAATTCATATGAAGATGGTCTGTCCGTCTGTTCAACAATCACTACTTATATAATACCAAAAAAAAGAAATAATGAAAAAAACAAAACAAAAAAATAAGAAAACATACACACTAACTCACCAACAATATAAAAACAAAAACAACAAAATATATTTTACCCGTTACATTCATATTGTCTAATTGTGTGGTCTTTATACAATTTCTTGAACTGTTGAATATTTTTGCAATCCTTGAAATCAGTTGTTAAGGAGTTCCATAATTTTACACCAAATACTGAAATACACATTTGTTTTAAAGTGGTGCGTGCAAACGGATGTTTAAAATCAAATTTCCTTCTATGGTTCTTATCTTCTGAACTCAACACAAAAAAACGTTGTATATTTTCAGGCAATATTCTGCTTTTTGCCTTGAACATAACCAATAAAGTCTGTAACTCAATAATATCTTTAAGTTTAATTAATCCTGCATTGATAAAAAGTCCATTGGTGTGTTCTCTTGCCTCCTTTTTATGTCTGATCCGTACTGCTCTCTTCTGTAAAATAAACAAAGGCTTGATATTTGTTGTGTATGTATTCCCCCAAACCTCGACACAATAACTAAAATAAGGCAAAATAAGTGAGCAATACAAAATTTGCATTGTCTTGTAATCTAAAACATGTTTCACTTTGTTCAAAACAAAAATATTCTTTGATACCTTGGTTTTAACATAATTTAACTGAGATTTCCATGTGAGGTTTTCATCAATAATTACACCCAAAAATCTAAACTGATACACTCTTTCAATATCAGATCCATCGATACACAAAGACTGAATCAATGAATGAAATGAATCAAGAACTGGTACTTTTTCTTCTGGTTTTCCTCCACTGGCGGGGACGTAGACCACGCGGTACTTCTCCACCTGCCCCGGGGCGTGGGTCCACGTCACACGGAAGCTGCGGGCCGTTATGTCGGACGTGACCAGGTCACTAGGGGGGGCCACGGAGACGGGAGGAGGGGCAGGCTCGCCTCCCCCTACAGCTCCCCCTACAGCTGATTAACAACAACAAGGAACAAAGATGTTGGAGACAATGTGGACGCGATAATGCCAATTACAGTCATATTTTTTGGTCATGTGCCAAATTACAATCTTTCTGGGAGGACAGTATTGGGCTTTTGGAGGTGATTTTAAATGATAAGGTTCCCATGGAGCCACAGGTTCTGTATCTGGGACTGATCCCAGACGGAGTTGTTAGGAAAGAAGATAGGGGCCTCTTCACAATAATGACTGTTGCCTATAAGGAGGCCATTACAAGAAACTGGTTGAAAAGTGACGCTCCACAAACAGGACATTGGATGGATATTATGGAGGAGATCTACGCGATGAAAAAATTACCTTTCATGTGCGAATCAAGGCAGGTGACTTTACACAAAACTGGAGAAAATGGACATTAATCAAAGTCAAAGACAATTCTCACTCAACTTAACCCTTATTGTGCTGTCTTTGGGTCAAGGGAGGGTGAAGGGACAAAAGAAGGAATGAAGGAAAGAAGGGAGGAAGTAGGAAAGGGAGTAAGGAAGGGAGAAAAGATGGAATGAAGGAAGGGAGAAAGGAGAAAAGAAGGAAGGAAGTAGGAAAGGGAGTAAGGAAGGGAGAAAAGATGGAAGGAAGGGAGAAAAGAAGGAAGGGAGGAAAGAAGGGAAAAAAGATGGAAGGAGGTAGGAAAGGGAATAAGGAAGGGAGAAAAGATGGAAGGAAGGGAGGAAGGAAAGAAGGGAGAAAAGGAAAGAAAGAAGGGAGGGAAGAAGGAAAGAAGGAAGGAAATAAGGAAAGAAGGAAGGAAAAGCAAATAAGGTAATAAAGGAACAAATGACGATAGGGAGGTAGGAAGAAAAAGGAGTAAAGGAGGGTAAGAAAGGAGGAAAAGAGGAAAGGAAGAAGGAAGGAGAGAGCATGGCAGGAGGAAAGAAGGATAGAAGAATTGGGTCATTTTGACACAAAGACAGTACAAGGGTTAATGAGAATTAGTATGCCCCCTCTTGTACTATTTTACTTTATTTTATTTTATTTGATGTTATGTACTGTTACATGTATACATATACAAAAATAACTAAATAAAGAGTTAAAACAACAACATGGGACATGCTGCATCTCTTCCACGCTGGATTCACATCAGCACCTGTCACACTGACCAACATCTGCGTTCACGTTTGTCAGAAATAACCGGGATGCTACGTTACATTAGATTGGCCGTGTGTTTTAATGTTAAGAGATTCCCGTTCCAACCTTTGATCTGCTTGTCCAGGTCGTCCACGCGGTCACAAACAGTCTTGGTGAGCCCTTCCACGATGTCGCTCATCACACTGAAGTCGGCCACGTTGTAGACGTGGGTTTCCTCGGGAGGGGAGGCGATGTCCTTCAGCTCGTTCTCATCAGCATTTTTAACTCCTGTAGAGAAGAGATTCACGGATGAAGAGATGAAAACGCAGCATGATCAGTCTGTAAGGAGCAGGATACATGAAAGGAGTCTGGGACTGGTTTGTAATGATGCAACAAGCTCATGAGTAAAGGCATCGTTGCATTCACCTTAAAGACAACTTCTCTGTCAAACTCTCAAAGCTGGATCCCTCTGAGAGTTTCTGATTGAAGAAACCAGTCTTACTTAATATGAAACTTTGCCTCCAGCACTTCCTTCCCCAGACAGGGCTTGAAAATAAAACTTATGAAGCAATTAAAAAAAAAATACTTGTGTACAACTTCTATTTCTTTTTTTTTTAAACCAGAGTGAAATAACTACTGTATAGACCAGGCGTCGGCAACCCAAAATGTTGAAAGAGCCATATTGGACCAAAAACGCAAAAAACAAATATGTCGGAGCCGCAAAAAATTCTTGTATAAGCCTTAGAATGAAGGCAACA
This sequence comes from Cololabis saira, assembly GCF_033807715.1. Taxonomy (NCBI): domain Eukaryota; kingdom Metazoa; phylum Chordata; class Actinopteri; order Beloniformes; family Belonidae; genus Cololabis; species Cololabis saira. The sequence continues at coordinate 34,822,533 of NC_084601.1, forward strand.
CATGCTGGGGGAGGATTTTTGATTATGTACTTCGAGAAAAAAGTCGAAATGTTGAGAAAAAGTCAAAATTTTGAGAAAAAAGTCAAAATGTCTAGATCAATGTTGAAATACAATCTTGAGAAAAAAGTCGAAATGTCGAGAAAAAAGTCAAAATTTCGAGAAAAAAGTCAAAATGTCAAGATTAATGTTGAAATACAATCTTGAAAAAAAAGTCGAAATGTCGAGAAAAAAGTCGAAATGTTAAGAAAAAAGTCAAAATGTTGAGAAAAAAGTCGAAATGTTGAGAAAAAAGTCAAAATTTCGAGAAAAAAGTCAAAATGTTGAGATTAAAAAGGAAAGGAAAAAGGAAGAAAAAAGAGAAGAAAAAAGAAGAGAAAGAAAAAAAGAAAAAAGATGAAAAAAAAGAAAAAAAAAGAAAAAAAGGAAGAAAAAAGAAAAAAAGAAAAAAAGGAAAAAAAGAAGGAAAAAAAGGAAAAAAAAAGGTCAAACATTTTTGAAAAAGCTCCAGGGAGCCACTAGGGCGGCGCTAAAGAGCCGCATGCGGCTCTAGAGCCGCGGGTTGCCGACCCCTGGTATAGACTGATTACCTTCATTACAAAAGTGTTGTTGTTTTTTTAGTGTTACAAGTTGTTATTTTGGTGTTTATTGTTAATAATTCTATGAAGATATCAAAAAGGTTTTGGTTTCTTTTGCATTTTCATGTAAATCATATGGGCTACTAACAATAAATCAGGAACAAATGATTATTATGATGTGATGGTGTTGCCGTACCGATGGCGAACAGCTCTATCCCAGCATCCTTCAGGCTCTGCGCGGGGGGGATCACATCGTCCTGGGATTTCCCGTCAGTGATTAGAATCCCTATTTTAGGAACTCCGGACCTGGACCCCGACTCTGGTTTAAAGCTGTTTTCCAGGATGTAGGTCAGAGCCAGACCTGAACAGAGAAGACACAGACACAGGAGCAATGTTAGCAAACAGATTTCACAACAATGACATCTGCTTCTTCTAACTACGTGGTAAAACACTGTTTGTGGATTAAACCCAAAAGAATATTAAAATCAAGGCTTTTTTAGGTTCTGATACTTGAGGTTAAGGGTGTTGTAGAGCTGCTGTTTCAAATAAATGATGGATTTAGGAATCCTGCAAACGTCAGACTACCTGACAGAGGTGAGATTTTACAAGAGAGCACTGTCAGACTGTGAGAGAGGAGGAGAAAAAAGGCAGGTTGAAGATGAAGATCTGATCAATATTGACGTATACTGTCAGCTACCGTAGGGTGTGAATAGAAGAAGAATTGTATTGAGACTAGGGGTGCGTCCCAATACTCCCCCTCGCCCTCCTTTTCTTCCCTAACCCTAACTTTTGCGCGTTCCCGTGAAGGTAGTGGTGTCCCAATTCCTCTTTTCACCTAGGGGGAGGGGGCATAACGAGGGCTAGGGGCTGAGAATAGCCCCTTCAAATCGAGGGATTTCAGATGCTGACTTGGCGAGCGAGGGGGTATGAAAAAAAGAGGCTCTGCGTCGATTTGACTCGCCGACCGAAGGCAAACAGGCAGACTGGTCTCAGAGAAATAGAGAGAAATAATCCTGTGACTCGTCAGATTTGTTTTGGATGTTTCTGATATAATAGTCTTCAGAAACCACAAAGTAATCCAGCTGTTATCTGGGTAATTTACACACTTTCAGATAAAGTTGCGGAAGATCACGCCAGAATAAAGGGATTTATGGTTCCGCGTTACACCAACGCAGAGCCTACGGCGGAGGTTACGCAACCTACGCCGTAGGCTCTGCGTCGATTTAACGCGGACCCAAGCTCCGGACCCGGCAGACAGAAATCTCTAAATTTCGGAGCAAATTTCTTAACAGGCGTAGCTACAACTGTTAGATTTCATCTATTAAACCAACATATTCCTAAATGATTTATTTCAGCCGGCGTGATTCTCAACAGAGCTGCGTCCCGGGAGAGAGTGTCTCTCCCGGGGCTGACGGAGCAGCCTGACCCGGCGGAAACGTCTCTTCTCGGGCTGTGAGCTGAGGCTGCTCCCCGGGGCCGGCGGCTCTTCTCATCTCCGAAAACATCGGGTCAAATTTCTTAACAGGCGTTATTTGGATAAACTGAGCCCCGGTTGGGGATCTTAAGGTTACCATTATACCTGAAAAAATATTAAAACTTAATAAAGTGCCATATTAACAGCGCTACAGCTGAAATTAAAACAGCTTTTGGCTCTCAGCTTCCTGATCAGGGAAGGGATGAAAACGAGGGGTAGGGGGAGAATTGGGACAGGCACCTGGGCCAAGTGCCCTAGATCTCAAGTGCCCTAAAATCTCCCCCTTCTTTTTTAGGGCTTAGGGAAGAAAAGAAGTGCGAGTGGAGAAAAGAAGGGCGAGTGAAGGAGAATTGGGATTGGGCCTAAGTCTCAACTAGGTTTCTGTTGGGCTTCTTTTCTTTTGATTTACTTGATTCTCTAGACGTGCTCTTGTGTTTCTGTTTGTGTTTTCCTGTTTTTCTTTGAAAGTTTCTGTCCTTGTATGTATAGTTCTTGTTTGACTTCCCTTGATCCCATCAATCCTGATTCTTTGCATCTTTTCTCCTTGCTTTTCCATGTGTTTCCATGCCATCAGGTTAACTTTCTGCTTGTCTTGTATCCTGTGTCCTGGCGTGTTTATGCATTCTGTTTGCTACCTTTCTTAGGGGTCTTTTCTGCACTCCTGGGTTCTCAATATCCCCCTCATGACATTCTTGTAGTTTTATAAGATTAATGAAACAACGAACAATAACATTTCTGGCTGTGTAAAGTTAAATAAAACCTGACACTTTAATCTCAAAATTGTACCATTTTAGCAGAAGTTTAGGATAACTCAATTCTCCAGTACATAAAAAATGAAATTTTTACGGCACATGCATGCTCATATTCATAGTCATATTTGATGAAATGATGCTTGCTTGTTTGATTCAACATGAAATTAACTGCATTAATGTGACAAAGTGAACTAGCGGACTAGTGTCCACCTCTGAGTGTCATGTTTTACTTTTGGGTGCGGCGGCTGGAGGTTTGTTACCTGTCAGTGTGTTTCCCCCTTTATACGGCAGGTTTTTCACGGCATCTATCACAGCGTCTTTGGTGGTGTGAGTATTTAGATGCCACTCGATCCTGGGGTCTCCACTGTACTGAGCCAGTCCTGTGTGCATAAATAACGCAAACAACAATTTCAAATAACATTTTCTATACATTTGGGCATGAAAAAAGAAAAAGAAAATCCTCCAAAAAGCTCACCAATCCTGGTCTTTTCAAACTCCACAGAGAAGGCCTTGACCAGGTTCTCCAGGAAGCTGCGGACCAGCCTGAAGTTGATGCGCCCGATGCTCCACGAGCCGTCCACCAGGATCACGATGTCGGCGATGGCTGGAGTCTTGCACATAAATCCCTCTTCAGCTTAAAACAAAACAGAAACGACCAGAGATGAGGACAACATGGTTTTCAACATGGTTTTAGATTGGAAAAAAGTTTCAAAAACAGGTTCCATCTAGTGATGCACCGATTGTTCGGTATCCGAAATTGTTCGGCCGAAAATGGCAAAAAAAAACACTTTCGGTGTTCGGTGGAATAAGTGGGGAAAAAACCGAACAATTAATAACGGCGTTGTAATATAAATAGACTGGCCGCTCCGTAACTGTTGCGCACCACATAAATCGTTGGCCAACCAAAAACTAACCACATAATGCTCCCGTAATGGTTGCGCACCACATAAAGTGTTGGCCAACAAAAAACTAACCACATAAGAATTTTACCTAACATTCACCAGCAGGTGGAACCAAAACAACATAAATCAATCTATTACAGGTGCGTTTAGATGACGAAATCAAACAGCGAAGAGCGTGGAGTGAAGTTGTGCGGTGCAAACATGTCAGCAGTGTGGAAGTATTTAGAGTGGCAAAGAATAATACAAGAATGGCTGTTTGCAATGAATGTTCTGCTCAAATATCTAGAGGGATCACATCTGCAAAGTCTTTCAGCTACAAGTTTGATTTATCATTTGAAATGATAAAAAACCCTGAGCGCTTTAATGCATTTTTATTGTTTTAAGGCCTATGTTACAATGTTCAGTAAGTTAAGCCTAACGTAAGCTCAAAGATGGCCAAAAAATGTATTTTGCTAATTTATTTATTTTAAGTTATTGTTCTTTGCTGGTATAATGTCTGCTGGAATATTTAAGAAATGCTTGGAAATTAAAAAATGTTCAGTTTTTCATGTTCAACAAATGTTTTCTACCTTGTAATTTTGTAAAAGATATTTTTCTTTTAAAAGCATGCCTAAATCAAATTTGTTTGATTCATGCAATGGTGAAAAAATTGGCAAAATAAATGAAAAACTGCGAAGAACCATGTTCGGTATTGTTCGGTATTCGGCCAAGTGTTTATTATTAGTTTCGGTTTCGGCCACAAATTTTCATTTCGGTGCATCACTAGTTCCATCAGTAATAATTAAGCTAAAACACATGCCGTTCCCTGCCAAGGTGGTTTTGGTTTACCTCTAATACCCAGGAGCACTGAGATAAAGTTATGGATGTTCAAAACCAAGTGGAAACAAAAGGATGTAAAACTCTCATACATCAATTAACACACATGATATGTATGCTGAGGTAAAAGTAGGACAAGATGAACATCTTCAAGCCCAAAGTATTACAAAGTGTTTCATTAATTCTTAGTCAGTACAACAAGTTTAATTAAACCCCAGAGGAGAGATGCTCTTAGTTTTAGCAGATGAAAAATAACAGCCTATTCTGCTGTGTCTCAACAGTTTACTGGGCGATAAAACAAACGGGACGCTAATGAGGCAGCATCCGCTCATTTACAATACCTAGTCCAGCACACACGGTGAGCTAAAGGCCAACCAAATTAGGACACAACCATATTTCTACCAGCCAATTATCCTTCATCCACAGCTGAGGAAACATCTGTAGGTTTCGGTCATAGCAGAAAACTCTGCAGTTGACGATATGGCTGGTTTTTAATCTCTGGAGTCCCACCAACACAATATGGTAAATACAGCACAAACACAGCCTGGCTGGGCTCCCTGGGCCCCCCGGGAAGACTCAACTCCCACTTTCAAAACGTCTGTTTGGCAAACAACACTGTACACTTTCAGACATAAAGAAAACTAAATGAGGGATTAAAACATGCAGACAGCTCATCACACTTAAAAGGACACATCCTTAACTAAAGTGCCAAGAGACAACTGGTATTGTAATATAAGCTATATAAATGAAATTGATTTGTTTGGCCACAGGACTCCTCTTTTTCCTTGTGAAACACTCAGTGAAAACATGTTATAATTTAATAAAGTTAATTTTGTCCATAGCTTTACAATTTACCTTGCTGATTCTTTTCTTTGGACAAGATGACGAAAAGAATCAGCAAGTTAAAACATGTTATGGCTGTTATTCTTTCACAATAAAAGCTTTACATTTTGTCATATTCTTTCTTATGCTTTTATTCACCCCATTTTCTGGTGTCACAAACTTTCTAGTTATAGGGCGTGTCAAAGGCCAGACTTTTGTGCTTTTTCTCATGTCTATACGCTTTTGTATTATCTTTAATTTTGTTTCATTGAGTGACTGTTAAGGACAAAATCCTGGCACACAAAGACCCTTTCTACAGGTTGCTAGGTAACTGTTCCCACCCAAATGTGTCCATACACAACTAATCCATCAACATGAATGGGCAGGTGTGTGTAGACTTTAAACAGGTACTGTTTACTTTCAATAAACTCCCAAATACATTCACCGGTGTTGGGCCACAGTCCGATATGAACTATGGATTGTGTGATTATACAAACAGTTGAGGCATTTGATTAGCTTTTTAAGGCCCAAATCTGGGCCTCGGACTGAGAACAGGCGCAATTTTTACGACACCTGACCACATGGTTTGGAACAGAGGAAATTGAGTGTTCCGAGCCCCAGAGGAGCCGAACCAGGGACCCTGCATGCTTCGACGTGAACGCCTTTGGACCGACCTGGAGCTGAAGGAAACCAGCTGCTGTGCCCATGCTGCAGAACCCTCATCCAAAAGGAACACAGAGTGAGAGAGAGCTACTCCTTATCAGGATCCCCTGCTGAGCGTAACCACCCTTTGTTCAACAAGGAACACCGACCGGCCAGACCAAACCACTTTTTCTTCATTTACAAAGATCCACGTAAGGGCTGTTTGTGTCTGGGCAGAGAAACTTAGTCAACACAAGTTTAGTTTTACGTTGTGAGCTGGATCGCTGGTCCCGTCACAACTGTGTTGTTAGTTTAAGTGTGTTTATTTACTTTATTGTTTTCTCCTCTAGTCCTCTCCCACTAAGTCACACACACACTCTTATCTTGGTCATAAAACCCCCGAGCTTGTTTCACTGTATGAGACAGATTCTCTCCGCCATTTTGATTCACGTCACCTTGATAACTGAACCAGCATCCTCTGTGGCACAACACCGGCCACTTTATCAGGTACACCTGATCAGAGCCGTCTGGGAGATTTGTGAGACATTGTGCGAAATGGCTGGGTGGGGCCCTCGAAATTTTTGGATTTTTCGAGTCAGATCGGGTGTATATATGCCCAATTTTAACTCTCCAATTAGCAAAATACTGGATATTGGATACTGGATACTTCCCCTGCCTCATCATCATCTCAGCTTGCCTCGACGCGGGGCCCCGCGGCTGCTTGAGACCCGGTCGGATGGGTGATTTTCATAACAAATTTATCAAACAAGCCTTTCAGAGAGGCAATTAAACATTTTCTTTAGTTTTTTTCTTTCTTTTCATTAACTGTCACCGGCTGATCTGATGGTTTCAAGGGTCAGTTTCCTCCTGCACAAATGTACTCTGAAGGGTGTACATCCTATTGGCAAACCACAGCATTCACAATAAAAGCCTTTTGCACATTTCTGTCTCTTGTATTAAAAATGAAAACACACACACAAACATAGCCATGAGGCAACGACCATAAACGCTTCAAAGTACCATAAACACTGTTTGCCACTTCTTGGCAAATCTGACAGATACCTTGACTATTGTCGTGGTTTTTACATCTGAGCCTTATCGTGAGCTCTGTGGTGTTTTCTTACTGTATATGTATATATTTATAAACATATACATATGCAGGCTGCAGCATGTTTGAAAATTTCAAGGGAAAGGGCATTCTTCAGTGATCATTTCATTCATCACCAAATGGGCTATCACTTCTTACAAGTCTCTGCAGTGATGGAATTCAACCCCCCCCCTTGGGTTTACTGCGTGCTGCTATCAAATATGACTTCAGTGGGCAGATAAAAGTAATGACTAGTGAGTCATACACGTAGCCTGCTGCATTGGAAAGATTTGGAGTTGAGCTTGGCATCTAATATTGAGTTGAACACCTCAATATTCAACAAAACAACTTAAAAGTTAAAAAGAGCAACTTCTGACTCGATGGAAGTTTCACACTGAGTCCTAGAGTCAACGTTCCCGCAGCAGAGAGACACTTCAGATCAGAGCAAACATCTAAAGGAAGGTAGAGAAAAGCAGCCAACGCTTAAATCCATCCGATTTGATGTAACGATGGTCGGCATCGGTGTACGTTGGAGCAAATGAGCCGTCCAGAAAGCGTAGAGACACTATTTGAAAGCACATGCAACAATGCTTATGTGAAAGATATTTCGACACATTTAAATGACAGAAAGAATGATTCAAAGTCACTACAGAAGTTAAAATGTCAGGAAGTTCCTAGTAAAAGAAAACGCTTCCTTGCCAGTCTGGGAAAGTATAGCATTTGAAAAAAAGAAACGGGTGGAAGACAAATTGATGGAAAAAGCACTGACAGCTCAATTTCCTAGGGCGTGACTCTACATGCATGTCTGTTGCAAAAACCAATGTTGTGTTTTCTGCTTGAGTTACTAACTAACCCCCCCACACCCCCGGCACTTGAGCTCTAATGTTTCTTTTTTTTCTTTGAATGTGTTGTGCCAATTCTCTTCCCATGATACCATCAATACAACAGTTGTGTTTCAAATACATTTGCTCTCAGCTGCAATTTTTTATTTAATGTTGTAATAGCTAACCTTTATTAAATGTTCTGTTGTGGGTTCCACTGCAATGTTCATGTTTCAAACTAAATTCCTGCACCCTTGCACCGTCTAGACCAGACATGGGCAAACTCCGGCCCCCGGGCCACATACGGCCCGATAGGCTTTTTAATCCGGCCCGCCGAACTCGTCCAAATTATAATTAAAACATCGTTCATTTTCCACCTTTCCCTGCAATGCCCACGTTTCCCCAATAGATGGCGCATGAGGAGGTCATTGGGATTTGATGTCATTCAACCTCAACACATACAAGCGGTAGAAACCTTACATTTTCAATGAAACACGTCAAAACACAGTTTTCAGTGATTAAAAAAAGTATACAAAAACAGTGATTGTAATTTTTTTAGGCGATCAGTGAATGCAATTTAATATTTGGACTGATTTCCCCCACAAAAACCTAAAGCAAAATTGAGAAACGATGGAATTGTGAGGTAATACGAATAGCTAAAGCGATAAAACTTGATTTCTACGACAGAAGAAAAAAATATTTTTTACATGCCGTTAACATTCCTAATTTTCTTCTTTGTCAAAACTTGTCAATATTAATTAGCCTTGCTAAAACTCCAACTCGTACCAAAAGTTAATTGTCCTTTACTTTCAACACAAGTAGTAGAAGAAAGAAAATAAAAAATAAAAACTTTTTGGTATGTAAAAATGTTAAATTTGGTGTGTGTGTGTGTGTGTGTGTGTAGCATCGATTACCTCCCTTTAAAAAGACAATAAAAATTGCTTCTAAAAAGGGCAATTATTCAGAATGCAACAAAGTAAAAGAAGAAGAGAGGAATGTATGAAGTGAACGAGAGCTTAAAGAAGAGAAGTTTGCAGACAGATTCTTCTACCAGGCCGTTTCTGGATCAGGTCAAAAGGTTTTAGTGGCTCAGGTCTGAGGTGCGTCCTGAATCCCTGAACGTCAGCGTTATTAAGCAGAGGACATGACCCGAGTAGGACCAGTGTAAACAATATTATAATGAGCTGTTTCTGTTTACTGGAGTTTTCATGCATATTCATGTCTGCAGGCCGGGGGGCTAGCAGGTAAACGAGGCTGATCCAGGACAAAGCTGATCCAAAAGCAATTAAAAATCTGAGGGTTAAGGGTTAAATTACCTTCCCAGGTCAATGAATAAAAAGTTAGTCAAACTTCATGTTTCTGTCTTCTTGTATAATCTCCCTGTTTTGGCAGAGTTGTAGCTTTTTTAGTGATTTTAGGTAGCATTTTAGTGATTTATTTATTTATGCTGACAAAATCCATGATTTTGGAAGCATGTGTCAAAAGGAGCTTCAATATACAGTATGGATGTGAAGTGTGTTGAAAGATAAAGATATGTGTGTGAGCTGAAAGCTCAAGGCGACGTGGTTGGACATGCACCTGCCATGTCAGAGGTGACTACACCACCTTCAGCCCTTTTATGACCACATGAGCTAATTTACATGCTCAGGTCAGGAGATCAGCTGCCTCTGAACCCTCCGCCCCACAACGGCCTGAAAGCTGGCGAGATCAAATTCAGGTCCAGGTCTTTGTCATCTACGTGGACGGAGAGGCTACAGCCATTATTTCAGTACACATCGATCTTTGACTGGTTTATAAAGCGTCCAAAAACAAGAAAAATACGTGGATCCAAAATCCTAACCCTTTTTTTCTGCAACCCAAAACATTTTCGAAAACGTTCCTGGAAAGTGGCCACGCTGACTGTACTCAAGCAAAATAATCACATTTGGCTTCGCTGGAGATTCATTTGAAAATCAACAGTTGATCAATTATTAATCATCCGTTATAGTTTTAGTGGAACATTTAATTCACCTTGCAGACATCATAAAATCCTAAATGATGTTATATACTTAGTTTGCAATAAGAGACACAGGTGGTTTTGTGCAGACAAAGAGGAATTTACCTCTAGTATATGTTGCAATCACTTGTCAGGTGTGTCACTGTAGCGAATAAGAAAAAAATGAATAATTTAAAGATGGCCTGATAATGTTAAACATATGCTGACTTCAATATAAAAGATAAAGACAGGTTAAAACACCTAAAAAAAACAAAATCAAAAAAGTAATAAAATACCATGTTGATTGTTTCATTCTTTATCACTTAACACTGAAAAACCTTCATTAATTGGAAGGTTTTCTGATGTATTTTCAGTTCAGTTTTTGATTACAAGAATACGTTAAAATATCCGATCCCCATCGTGTTTTCAGTTGAGAGAGAGTTTGTTTTTCATTCATTCATTTTCACTTTCAAATGTTGGAAATGCTTCTAAAATATTGACTTTTCTGTTTTCAGCAGCTTTCTGTTGAGGGAACCAAAATGAGACACAAAGAAAATCAAATACACTGTTGATTTACTGATGAAAAAAATGTGTTTACACAGCAATTCAGTGTGTAGCAATGATCAGTGAGGAAAATAGGCACAGAGCTTCCCCGGGATCATTACAGGATAGGAGGAACAATTGGAGGCGGAAGGCCAAAATATTAGTGCTCTAGATAAGCTAGTAACTCGTTTTTGTGGTGCTATTGGTTCTCATTTTTTGTATTCATCTCAAACTGCTTTGCTTTCGGTGATGTAATCATTTTACCGACCAGAGACGGCGTGTAGAACAGGTGTGATCTCTCCTGCTAACCATTCCAAACCAACCCGTACTGACCCAAACCAAGCTGCAATGCTCAGTGGAAAAGTAGGTCATTCTGATCTGACATACAGTAGCTGTTCCTCGTGGGTTCCAAGGGATCTCAAACTCCAGCAGCAAATGTCTCAAACTGTTACAAACGCTGCTATATTTCATCCTTTCATGAATGTTACACTCATCGAGCGACTTTGGCAAAAACTAGAAGTTAAAATCAAATCAAATCATCATCAACATCCTTAGTATCGATCAAAACTCAGACAGTGAGATTCTAAAAAGCATAAAAAGACTTAGAGCAATTAAACAGCTTTATGACTTATATTCTTGTCATCAATGGAAAATGTCAGCAGAAAATGAACAAAACATGCTGTTTCCTGTCACCTGTCGTAAGAAGCATCACTCAAACTTGCAAATGTATAGTTTTGGTTCCTGAGTTTCCAAAAAATAACAGTTTCCAAAAAAACAAAAAGTGGATACAAACACAAATAAATAAATAAATAAATAAATAAATAAATAAATAAAATAAAAGTATGATCTATAACTGTTGTCAATACATCAAACTCTATCATGCAAGATATAGAAATATACATCATTTCACTGACACACAAACATACAGTTGTGTGAAAAAGTGTTTGCCCCCTTCCTGATTTCTTATTTTTTTGCATGTTTTTTCACACTTAAATGTTTCAGATCATCAAACAAATTTAAATAGTAGACAAAGATAACACAAGTAAACACAAAATGCAGTTTTTAAATGAAGATTTGTATTATTGAGGGAAAAAAAAATCCAAACCTACATAGCCCTGTGTGGAAAAAGTGATTGCCCCCCCCCCCCCCCCCCCTGTTAAAACATAAATTAACTGTGGTTTATCACATCTTTGGAAAGCTGATTTAATTTTCTCTAGCCACACCCAGCCTGATTACCGCCACACCTCTTCTCAATCAAAAAATCACTTAAATAGTTCCTGCCTGACAAAGTGAAGAAAATGAGAATCAGTCTCTATCAGTCTATCAGTCTGGAAAAGCTTACAAAGATAATTCTAATGAATTCTGCTGTCTACCAAAAAATCCTGAAGGAGAATGTCGGCCCATCTGTTCGTGACCTCAAGTTGAAGCCAGTTGGGTTCTGCAGCAGGACAATGATCCAAAACACACCAGCAAGTCCAGCTCTGAATGGCTGAAGAAAAACTAAATGAAGACTTTGGAGTGGCCTAGTCAAAGTCCCGACCTGAATCCCATTGAGATGCTGTGGCATGACCTTAAAAAGGCGGTTCATGCTCGAAAACCCTCCAATGTGGCTGAATTACAACAATTCTGCAAAGATGAATGAGCCAAATATCCTCCACAGCTGGAAAAGATTCATTGCCAGTTATGGCAAACGCTTGATGTTGCTGCTAAGGGAATAACCAACCAGTTATTAGGTTTAGGGGCAATCACTTTTTCACACAGGGCCATGTAGGTTTGGAATTTGCTTTCCCCTTGATAATAAAAAGCGTAATTTAAAAACTGCATTTTGTGTTTACTTGTGTTATCTTTGTCTAACATTCAAATTTGTTTGTTGATCTGAAACATTTAAGTGTGACAAACATGCAAAAAAATAAGAAATCAGGAAGGGGGCAAACACTTTTTTTCACACAACTGTATCTTATTGTTTTTTTGTTGTTTTATTTTCTACTTTTAGAGCTATTTCAGCCCCTACGAGGTTAGTTAATATCTGGCTCGATGAACCTCAGTGAAACACCCACACGTACTTTGAGATTAATGGACTTCATCACTGTCAAAATAAATCTGAACGAGCACCGGTCGGCTCGTGAACTGTGGCTCATTTAACTCCAGCCTGTCAGAGAGGAGGATACAAATGCTTCTACGAGATTATATGAGACAGAAAAAAAACACATTGGTATGGACTATCATAGCTGTTTACTGACATAAATCCATCAAATCTAATTGATGAGTAAACTAGAGTTTGACTTCAGCATGCTGGAAGACGTGCTTCATGTCTCAGCGATATTCCAGCTTTCATTCTGGTTCCCTCTCTGCTTCACACTGACTGATGTCATTTCCATTAAGTCACAGACTCGGGGCTATAATTGAAAAAGTTTCATTTAACTTTCCCGATTGTTAAAAGTTAGATGGTAGAAAACACTTCTCACATCTTGAAAGAACTTAAGTCCCGCGTTTGAGGCAACTACAAACCAATTGGATGCAATTCCCCGGCATTGTGCTACAGTAAACTCTGTATCACACATTCCCGGGTGGTAGTGGTGTAATCAGCGCAGATCAGGAACCACGCTGGGGCATCTCTCAGTTGTAATGACACAATTATCTACGCTCTTCTCTTCTTTTCTTTTTTTTGTAACGAAGGGATGTTGTCAATTTATCAGCAATGACATTAAAACGGCTCAGCTTGACATGTAAGCAATTCGATTGCTCCCGTTAGGTAGAGAGCATCAAATAAACAGCAGGGCAATCACTGACCAGATGATTATTCTGACACAGCGAGATTAAAATTTGACGACCCCTCCACTTCATCAATCTGAAACCAGCTGGGAGAGTGAACTTTCTCAGTGACGATAAGTGAAAATAGCAGGCAATTACACCACAATCAAATAAACCCCCCGCAAGAAATGATGAAAGGATTGTGTCGGGCTCTTGACACTTGGGAGAATTTCATGTTAAAGTGTAACTTTTAACTTCATTTAAATCAATATCAGGATTTGTTATGTAGCCGCTGCAGTCTTTAACTTGTACAATCAGTAAAAAAAAGCCAGTTTAATTGTGGACTCTCGCTCCAGTCGTCCCCCGAGACAAATGTGCATCACTTTACAGCACAATGTCACACATTAACAACGATAGTCAACGATGTCTAAAAGTTGAAGCTACCACAATTTATAAGGTAAAACTCTGCAGCTTTAAGGTAAATTTGTCTGGGCTGATGTTGAACTAGGGCTGTTCGATTTTGCCCAAAAATAAAATCTCGATTTTTTTCTCTCAAAATCCGATTTTCAATTACGATTACGATTATTTTGTGAATTGACAAAAGGCAAAGAAAGGATTTCAAATATGCAGTTTTTTTATTGAACATTTGCCCCATTGGGCTTTAAGTGCAAACTTTGCTCTTATTAAACCAAAAATGAATGAATAAAGTGCAAAACTCTGTAAAATAAGTTGAAAAAATGTTTTAAAAAATATAATAAAATATAAAGTACTTGCAAACATACAGTAAGTTATATTTCCAATTAAATAAAACAAGACATTTTCTAATTAAACTAAACTGGGTCTTTGCATGCTAAATAATAATGCAACCCATGAAGGAGGTAGAGGTGTGTAATGTCAGTCATTACATTTGCTATTCAAATTTGCAAGTTTTTTGCAAGGAACACGAGCCGGTCTACCGCATCTACAACGCCCCCTCCTACACTAAAGAGCCTCTCCGATGGGGCACTTGTCGCAGGTATTGAGAGGTATTTCCATCAATCATTAATATGGTATCAATCATTAATATGTGTGCAGACAAGGTAAAAAAAAAAAATTAAAAATTAAAAAATTAAAAAAAAAAAAAAGTGAAAAATCGATTTTATGATTTTCATGTTTTAACATCGTTCTAATTACATAATCGCGATTACGATTTAAAATCGATTAATCGAACAGCCCTATGTTGAACCAAATAATACTACCGATACGTAATCTTGCCAAATGTTAGCAGGCAGTATACAAATAATCAGAGTGTGTAGTATGCTTAAAATACCCAGACGATTTGCTGCTACGGCTTCAACTTTTCCAAAACTGGAAGCTGGCCATGAAAGCTGGATATTCATGTCACTAAAGTAATAGTGGTTTTGTGGTGAAAGAACATATACAGTACTTAGAATAACCACTGTAGCACAAAATAGTATGCATACTGCATACTACACATACAGCATGGTACACAGCACGCAGTTTCAAAAACATCTCCGGTCTTAAACTCAGATTTTGGCAGGGTTTCAAATCTGGACTCTGTCCAAGCTTGATATTATTATTAAGCCTGATTTAACTCTTTCCATTTCGTGGCCAGTTTTGAATGGATGTTTCAGATCATTGTCTTGATGTTTCTGCAGTCTGCCTGAGGATTTTTACAAGAATCAAAGCACTCCGGAGGTTGCAAGAATCATCTGTGGGTCACCAAGTAACGCTGTCCAGGTGAATCTGAGCAGCGGAGCTAACTGTGGATGAGAACAGTGTGGAAATGCAATTTTGTCATAAGGAGGTGTAAATCATCACTAGCAGAGCCGCAGATTTAATTACAAGTGACAACAGACGTTTCAGCAGTGTTCTGCTCTAAGTTCTAGTTAAAGCGGCCGTTGGGGAGGCTGAAGCCTCTCGGGACTAAATCCACATCGCTCTGCCAAGCTGTAAAGAGACACTTACACTGTAAGCGTGTGTGTGTGTCTGTGTGTGTGTCAAAGTGAGGAAGTGATAGAAGAATAAAGAAAAGAGAAAAAAGATTTTGACTTTAATGAGCACCCTTGGAAGACCGAGAAAAAAAATGGGACTACAGGAAATCCCACAGGGTCTTAACATGCGCCCACACACACACCTACACACAGACACACACACACCAGAACAAAAGTGGGACCTGAAGTGTCAGTGGTGTGTGTGTGTGTGTGTGTGTGTGTGTGTGTGTGTGTGTGTGTGTGTGTGTGTGTGTGTGTGTGTGTGTGTGTGTCTGACAGAAAGTGAGACAAGCTGCAAAGATGTCAGAAAATAAGTCAAAAGAAAGTTTGACTTACTCTTAAAAAGTAGCATTTCACTTTTCTTAATTGCAATAATGGCTCATATTTCTTATATGTTAGTCTACATGACAAATGTGATTACATGGTTGAATATGAATAAAATAAAAAACATTATGACATGAAAACACAACTGCTTTATTTCCATTTCAAGAGTGGCAGTGACCTTGGCAGGACAGAGACAACCATAGAGAGACAGACCATGGGAGAAGATGCAGAGGGGTAAAAGTGAGTATAAAATGGTGCTTGAGATGCCATGATCACAGGGGAACCAACAAACCTTGTCCTGACTATTTCACCATATCCTTGTAAAATGAACAGTGCATCCTGCTCATACGTCTACTGGTCTACTTTGCCACATAATAAACAGAGGTGTCAAGTAACGAAGTACAAATACTTTGATACCTTACTTAAGTAGAAATTTTAGTTATCTATACTTCACTGGAGTAATTATTTTTCAGACGACTTTTTACTTTTACTCCTTACATTTTCACGCAATTATCTGTACTTTTTACTCCTTACATTTTAAAAACAGCCTCGTTACTCTATTTCATTTCGGCCTTTAAATAAAAACTATCCAGTTAAATTGCTCCATCCGGATAGAGTGAATTTGGTTGTGGTTGTTTCAGATGTTCTTGTCCAGTTTTGTTCTTACATCCGTTTCCCCTCAGATTCCTGCAACTAAACTTGGATGTACATTCCAATAAAGGTTAGGATAAATGATAACATGCCTCTGAAGTTTGACTTTTTGCACCATTACAATACTTATAGGCAACTAGTCATCATATCTCCTGCTCTCTGAAACACATGTTAATGCTCAATAGTACACATATATTGTTCTTTACTATATTTGAATTATACAAAGATGCATTCATTTTCAATGGCTTTTGTCCTTAATGGCTTTTTCCCCCCTTACATTACTTTTACTTTTATACTTTAAGTAGTTTTGAAACCAGTACTTTTATACTTTTACTTGAGTAAAAAACTTGAGTTGATACCTAAACTTCTACAGGAGTATTTTTAAACTCTAGTATCTATACTTCTACCTGAGTAATGAATGTGAATACTGAAGACACCTCTGATAATAAACACATATATATATTTCCATGAGAAGTGGAGCATAGTTACAATGAGATATACGACTACCAACAAATCTGTCAAATTATATGATGGATTGTTTATCTGTAAACTTCTGGCAAACTTATTGCAAATGTACATGTACGTCAGCTAGTTTTGCATATAGCAAGGGCAAAGTGTCCTTTTTTTAAATCTGCACCTCTTGACAGCTGAACGTACAATCTCTATTTTTGGAGTAAATATGCAGAAAAATTCAAATTTAGGTTGACAAAACAAGGAGACGTTTCTTCTGTTGGCCTTTTTCTGTCATTACGCTCATTTTGTGATTTTATTTCCCCATATATTAAATGTCAGTGTCTGCAGGTCAGTGTTTGAGCTTATTAATCAGCGATTGTCTCTGCAAAACAGTCACAAAAGCATCGACAGCCTCAGCAGAGCAGAGAAAATTGTCTGTAAATGTGAAAACACCCAACAAAATGCTTCTGTACTGTTTCCTGAGCATCCTGCATCTGATAGGATACCAAAGCCATCTCCTGTTCTGTCACCCTTCATTTCTCTCCAGGATTAAAACAAGGTCACTGCAGTGTCAAGCAGAAGGTGATGGAGCTTCAGCGGCTCTGGAACCTCTCCGCCTTGCCAACATCGCCACCAACCGCCACCCGCTCTGCGTCTCCCTCTCACCGTTTCCACTAAATCAACATCTCTCTCCTCTCTGCCCTTCAAAGCACCCATGCAGATGATTTATTGCTTCATCGTTCATCTTTATTTGTGGTGTAGTAGACAGACATTACTTGGAAATAGTGAATTCTGCCGAAAACCATGCCAGTATCTCCGCCACGCTGCCAGTCAATTCCAGCCTCGTCTTTCGGCTCTGCATTCATTATCATGTTACCCCTGTGACCTAATTACTTGAAGTGCCCGTGTTAGGATGCAGCTTGTGTATTTTAATCAGACTTCACCCCACATATCCACGTCAGTTTTTATGGCCGAGAGCATAAATTTGGTACAAACTACTTTGAAATATTTACAGTATGCAGAACTGTCTGTACTCCAGATTCAGCTCAGCACATTTTGTTTAAAAGATGCCTTTTATAAACGAGGAGGAAAAACACAAACCTTATGCAAGATGTATTACCCCCGAAAAAGACGAGGCCACACAATTGTTCAGAGCAAGTTTCTTAGCATCTTTTTCTATGATCTCTAATTGTATCTTACCCGTTCTATTTTTAATTGTTTATATTTAACCAGAACCAAGAATCTGATCATTTTGTCTGATTTTTTTCTGTCAAATGATCTGAATCAACAAGCGTAGCTCGATCCAAAGCCCCCTATCTGTTTGGAGTAAAACGCTTTTACCGGTCTTTTTTGGTCATTAATGAGGTCACCTGTAATAAAGACTGAAATGGCCACAGCTATTACATCAAAAAGTCACCATTCATGAAAACCAAACAAACGAGTGCATACATTTTCAAGCACATGTAGGGCAACCTGCCTGCCGTTTAGCCAAGCTTCCTTTTTCCAACTATTCCAGGCTCAACCCACAGTCACAGTGGTTTGTTATTACAATTAACAGCACAACAAAATGTATTTTCTCTAAAACATGAATTACTATACATACAAATTAGGTCCTTAGTCACATATTAGCAGCTATAGTCAGAGGCCAACACAGTGTCAACCGCTGTAGTGGCAAATATGATGCAAGCCATTGGCTGTTAATTCCAGTCAAAAGACCAGAGGTGATAGAGGAGCCAAAAATTGTACTCAAGTAAAAGTACTGTTACTTCAGAATAATATGACTCAAGTAGAAGTAAAAAGTAGTCATCCAAATAATTTATTGAGTAAAAGTAAAAAAGTACTTGGTGAAAAAACTACTCAAGTCCAGAGTAACACAACCATTCAAACAGACAAAAGTACCAAATAAAATCATCTTCAGGCAAATTAAATCAATAAAATAATAAAATAAATTAGAATTAATAAAAAAATAGCTTAAATTAAAAAAATTTTAAAGTAAATTCAAGTACTTTAATAGATAATAAAATAAATAAAATAAAAACAGAATAAAAATAAATTAAGCACAAGTAGCACAAAATTTCAAGTCTTTGTACTTTTCTTTTTTTAACCAGGCAGAACTAGAACAAGCCCATGATCTCATAGAAACTCTGTGTGTGTTTGAGTCTGTGTAAATGTGACAAAACATGCAAAAACAAACATTTTTCCCAAAGAATCACCCAGTGATGTCATGAGATTGACGCGTACGCGGATAAAATGGATAAAAGAAAAGTAAAAGCTCAACGTAGCCTAATGTAGCGGAGTAAGAGTAACAGTTTCTTCTTCACAAATCTACTCAAGTAAAATTAAAAAGTATATGTAAGTATATGATTCAAAACTACTCCTAAAAGTACAAAATTTCCCGAAACTTACTCAAGTAAATGAAAAGGAGTAAATGTAACTCGTTACTACCCACCTCTGCAAAAGACCACTTATTATCTATAAATGTTCCATCTTTAGTCAACCCCCACACACAGTTGTCACTGATGTATAATCTTGCCATGAAAAAGGTGTCAATTATTTTATTTATGGTCCAAAGTTGGACATTTTACCGTTGGGTTGAGTGGGGAGTGACCTGCTTTTGGAGCCCCCGGTGGTCAGTCTGAGAAGTGCAACGTAACTGCAGTAAGTGATGCAATATCTTCTGTTGCTACAGCATTTCGCTGCTAGTTTCTGGTTTGGGAAAGTAAAAATTATCACTGCTGTTTTTGTTGTGTTCTTTTTTTAGGTATTTTTCACATACCACAGATTGTGCAAGTGTTTGCATGCTGTGTGGTTTATTTTGATAAAATCAATATTTGTTAGCAGTAACAGATTTGATAAGGGTTTCTGTCTTTTGGTATCAAGACTATTACTACTAACTGAACCTGTTCAAAAATCTGTTGAATGTGTTTTTTTTAGCACAGAGACTTAATAAAGCAAATGTGCAATGCTTGGTCTTGCAGGTAGAAAACCACATGCACAAGCTACGAGAATGGAGTTTATGGATACACATTTCACATTTGCAAACTGTGGTGACAAGCAAATACACAACTGAATTTATTAACCCATGGTATCATCATAAATATGCAATTTATTTTTGGTAAGTGGGAGAAAAAAATAAATAAAAGAAACAATGCTTAGTTTCACAACCAGCTCACGTGAAATTTCTAACAAGCGCATGTGGTCTGCAAACAGGAATCAGGAATGTAAGAACACACATACTGTAAGCACACACCTCGCCAGAATCTGTTATGTGCACAAGACACTGAGACAAGACAGTGATGTAACTCAGACTGGCGGCTGTGGTGCCAATACAAACACGCTGTGCTGATTGAACTGGGTTATTGAACCACAGCCTTGAAAGCCACGGATTCCAGCAACGTAACAAAAAGCTCAATACCTTTTCATGTCACAAGACAAAGCCTGCCCTCGTTCCAAAATAAAAACAAACCTGTTACAAGAGCAGGTTCCACCCCGTGATAGTGGTTTTGGTGTAGCCTTAGTTACATCTCAAACATCTAACAACCAACAGCAAACCATAAGAGCCTTCAGAAAAACACCTGGTGCCAAAATAAGTAGCTAGAGTTTATCCAATCCTTGATAAAAGTGTGTGCCGATCCAGAGAAAAGCTCTTCACACCTCAGATGATTGAGTGCTTTCAAAACTGAGTTAGTCCTTTGCTACATAACACTTGTGGATTTCACAGGTGAGAAAGTAAAGAGCTGTTAAACTAAAACTGGAGAGTTTAAAAGCTTTTGAGAGTAGCAGTATCATTGCAATGGTTTTGTTGGGGCTCCTGTAAAATGTTATGTTTTAGGAACACTAGAAATAAGAGGTTTTGTCATGTTGGCAAATACTGTAAAATCTAAAGTTCTTTTTTAACTTGTCATGAAATGTCAATCTATAGCAGGTGATGTCAGGTCTGGATCTGATGCAAACCTACTCGAGAATAAAACTTCTACAGAACACTTAGAGTTTGTCACAAGAACAACCCACTATAGGTGTTTCAAAGCTAAAAGGCTCCTCAGAACGCTAAAAGACAAGAAAAAACAGGAAACATACATGTGGGTTGGTGGCAGCTAAATGCTCGGTGTGTATCAGGGGCGACCAAAGAGCCATGTGATGGCTGTGAATGAGAATGCGCCTGGCAGGCTGATGCACCAACAGGCAGCTGCTCGCTGCTCATCACCACTTGTGGCATCACAAACAAATAAAAAGGGTTAATAAATAATAATATAATAATAAATAATAATAATAATAATAATAATAATAATAAATGAAGCGGAGTTGCAGGCGAAGGAAAAAGGCAAACAAACAAACACAGCAGCCTAACTCTGAAAAATAATCGGCCTATCAACTAAATAATAATGATATTTTTTTTTTATTTTTGCTGTAAAAGACAGATAACCTACATTTATGTCATCTCTAGGGGTGTAACGATACACTAATCTCACGATAGGGTACTATACACGATATTGAGGTCACGGTAACGATAACGATACGATATTATAGCAGTAATTTTTTAACAACCTTGAATGGGGAACATATGACTGGGAAAAAATGGTCTTTTATTTGAAAGACACAAAATACAAAACAATACTGTGCGTTTGCCCTATTGTTGCAGTTTGTAATGCTTTATAACTGTTTAAGTTTTAAAGAGAAAGCCAGGCCGACCATTTTCCACAAACTGAACTAAAAGTAAATGTCAGGTTTGCATTATGCATCTTCAGTTTCATACAAGTATAAATATTTTGCCACAAACTGAATAGTTTCTCTCATGTATGATTTGACTTTTTTCTTTTCCAGAAATTTAACAACTAAAATTAAATAAATAAATAAAAGTAAATAAATACATACAATTTTACATCATAAAAAAGATTGATTCATGCTCACCTTATAAGTGTAAGAGGAGATTTATTTTTGTTAAGAAGGTTGTTTTGGTAATTCAGGGTTCATTATTTTATAAATATATTCTTTATATTCTGATCAGGGACTATAATGACACTAGTCAGTTTATCTGTAGTGATTAGTCTGTTTTAGATTGGGCGGAGTGATACAGCACTAGGTGCTGTGTTGATGTTCTAAAATCCTACGCTGTTGAGTGGACATTAAAGTACACTGGAACTCGGAAGAAGTTGGCCCCGTGTTTATCCTACTCACGACCCGAAAAAGGTTTAATTTAATAAGGTAAGGCTTAACTCGACAACAGCCTTACATAAGTAAAAGTTCAGAGCTCAAAACCCTGCTAGAGTCTCGTGATCGGGACCAAAACGGTACTAGTTTCTTCTGAGCGGAGGAAGATTTTGGTCCGCGGGTCGAGGCGCGGTCGGCACGCGTGGTCGGATGCGCGTTACTAGTCAACACAATAGATTAATATTAATAACCCAATAGCGTGATACACTTTGTCACCTCCACGACACGTATTGTGACGTTTTTGTATCGCGAAATTTCGTGGCACGATATATTGTTACACCCCTAGTCATCTCTATTTATAAAGGTGCTTTGGATGTTTGGTCATCAGTGGAATTTCTTGCGATCGTTGACCTGATGAAATGATGGGTAATGACAGGTGAATGATGGGTAGTGAGAACATGCCAACAACACGGAATGAAAGGAAATGGGTAGAAAAGGGTGGAGCAGAACAAAAGAGAGAGAAGAAGCATAAGGCTTTATGGGCTGAAATATTGTGCAGTTATTCTCTAAAAAGCCAGTGCCCAGTGAGGAGCCCGGTGGGACTCCCAGCTACTCTGCAGCTGTTGCCGCGAGCATGAGTGTCAAAGGTGATGCCAGACGAGAGTGGGAGCAGGTCTGAAGAGGAAAAAAGACAGGAGGAATTAGTGGAGGAAGAGTCACCAACACAGACTGTTGCTGTGACACCTGCACCTGCTCCTGCAGCGACGAGCAGAGAAACAGCTGCTCAGAGACAGAGGTGATCCAGGAGGAATGTAATTATTCCCAACACCCAAACACCACGCTTGCTTTTTTTTTTTTCCAAGTTTCATCCAAATCAACCCTCTGATGCACAAGAATCTGTCACAAAATCATACAGACATAAAGATGAATCGCAAAGAAAATGGGTGAGTTATGATGCTGAAACCACTCATTAATTCATGCAATTTGCATGGCATTTTCTCAAAAGACAGACACAAGTCCTAGAGCGTGAGATTGATGTATTAAACTGATAGGGAAATGGAAATGGGAAGTAACGATGAGGCAGCTCACTCATCAGCAGACATGTCTGTGAATCATGGGAACTTTTATTGAACTTCTTCTGCTTCTTAGCAAATATAACAATCAATCACTGGCAAAGGAAGAAGCTCACTAGTGACAACGTCCAAAACTACTGTATGTTCAGCTGTGGAGGATATCCGGCAACTCACCAAGGAAACCATGCAAACTGAAGTAATCCAGGATGAAATGTTCACTGTACAGATAGACACAACTCTACAACTCTAACAAGATATAACCTCAAAAGACCAGTGCAGTTTTGTAGTTCGCTACGTAACACACAGCAACATTCATGACCTGAGGAGACAAATGTGGCCTCTACCAAAATCGCCAGGTCCTCGTTTTCCACTGAAGACGGCCAATGTGAAAACATTTAAAGCAGACTGCTCTAATGAAAAAGGCTTTTGAAAAATGTAATATGTCAAGCTAGTAGAAGCGATTACAAACGAGTTTTAAATGTCATTTTGTAATTTCAAATGTTAAATCATACTAAAAGTCTACAAATGACTCATGAACTGCGTATTGAATTCATTTTTATATATCTCTCTAGTCATTATAATACAATAGCATTATAATGACTAAATAAAGAGGAGGCATTTTGTATAATGATACATTTTGAACATTTGATGCATCATTCAATCAGTTCTACTGCACAATTAACTCGGCAGATAAACTTGTATTGCAGCAGAATCGACCCAAAAGTGTTACCATTAACAAACAGAAGGAATGGATTCTGATAAACTAAACTATCTCCAGAAGAATACAAATCTGGACTTACACCTTCTAGCAATGCATAAGAGGTAAAGTTTTTGTACATGGCGGAGGAATTGTTTTATTCAAATCTTTTATTGTGACACTCTGAGCTTATGTTCATTAAAATAAATCTTTTGTTATGAGCAAATGTACTCCTCTCTCCTATGGTCGCTTGGTGCAAAATGCATTCTGGGATACTTAGCTGTCTCGAGTCTACAAACGGCATCCTTGTTAAAAACACGCACTTGGCCGGATGCGTTCTTGGGAACTGGAACAGAACTCGGGCTGCAGGTGATGACGTTGCAGGCACACAAGGACACTACGGAGGAACGGCCGTTGTCTTGTCTCACCCTTCCTCCCCGGCCGTCCGTCTCTGTTTCCTAGCCCTGTTTTTATTTTCTATCCTTATTTTCCTATTTCCTTCCTTTTCCCAGTAGTGCTTTTGGATAACCTTTTTTTGGTTGAACCACTTTTTAATAGAAAAATGTATTTATTCTGGAGCTCCAGTCTGAACAGTGCTTTTGATGTTGTAATGAAATAGTGTGTTGCTTATCCTCGCCTCCAATCTGCTACATCCCAATCCATAACAGTCCATTCAGGAATCATAATAACGTTTTCAGGTTCTCTTTTTAAATGAGGCAATACTATATGTAGCATTCTGCAATGGCATTTTTTTTGGTCTGAAGTAACAAAATATAAGTCTGTGTTTCTGAAAACACAAATTAAACAAAGTATTTTATATTTTCTATCTGAGCACTAAATATGGGTACCTGCTTTGATAAAACAGCAATGTGGCATATCCTGATAATGAGATAACTGTTTCTGCTTATTGCCCTTTGTGCCTTTCCTCAACTAAAGACAAAAAATATGTGAATTGCTAGAATAAAGATAAATAAATCAAAATCATCTTAATACTCAAAATCATCATGAGACAAACACTCTCCCTACTGCTGCATTTTATTTATTTACACCATCCAACATACCTCTGTCTCCTGCACTTAATGTGGCTATTTGTCATATAAATATCAATAGTCTTTCCTCAGAGGATTCTACGGTCGGACCTTTTACACTAAACTACGAGGATGTGCATTAAACACGTATTCCCTATTTTGGGAAAATGAAAAAAAATAGTTAATTTGAAAGGAAAATATTTTAAAATTCTAAGTCTGCATAATGTGACTCGTTTTTTTTCAATGATTCAACCCACACCTGACTCAGTCGGGGCATCCAAACATCTGACTGGTGATGTACAGTATGTTCATTCACACAGACAAGGAAGAGTTGGCCAGATTCAGCTCTTTTGCACATTATTTATGTTTCAATTAGCACAGGTCCACCCTGTAATCGGTTAATATCTGCACATATGTTCAACTTTTTTTCTCTCCATATTTAAAGGGGACCTATTATGGCATCTAATACCTATTTTAAACAGGCCTTGAATGTATTAAAAACAAGCTTTTGATTGTTTTTGGTAAATAAATTAGAAATTCAGCCTCTGAGCCATGTCTTTATCTTCCCATTCTTTAACCTCATTATCTATGAGGGATTCTGAGTGGGCGGGGCTATGATAATGAGGCTCTGTGCTGATTGGCTGCCTGAATGACGTGATACCCCGCTACGAAAAAATGGAGGAAGCTCCGGCCGGCGGAGTTAGTTGTGGGCGTGGTTTCACGCATCGGAGGCCAACCGATGTAAATCGCACCCGTCGTTATGTAACGACAGGAGCAGAATCTTATTGGCTCGTAGATCCACATCACACTGGACGGCTCATCCGGGCGGCTGTACAGACACTGCAGAATTTGGTTGCTTTCCTCCTTCTCTGAGTTGGCAGGCTGAGGGGAGACCACTTTATATACAGTATGTTAAAGCGAGAGAAAATGTGTTTTTCATAATAGGTCCCCTTTAAAGGAGCTTGAGGCTCCTTTTAAGAAATGAGACTCAATAGCGCCACCCTTCGCCACGACGGCCGTCGGGGGTACTGCAGCCAACAGCGAAGCCGGCACGGGAGAACGGGGAGAACGTGCATGACGTTACATCCGCAGGACAGCGCGGGAAATTCATGCCCAGAATTGCAGCACATTTTGCAGCACACAGCCTGTTCAAGGCAACGGACAGATATACTAGAGGGCGCATTGTTTTTGGTTTGGAACGCTTCATCTGACATTATTACTAGAAAACTTAAAACATATAAGAATTTTTTTCATAAATCCTGCCTCAATCCTGCCTCATACTCCTTTAAGGTTAGTCATTCTAGATTTTTTCTTCTGTTTTCGGGATGTCAGCTGATCTAGAGGCCTTGGCAACAACCCTAACCTGGATAAACCAATCAGCAGATGCTTCAGCCCCCACAGGTGGCCGAGGATGGATGTGCAACAGTTGGGTGAGCTGGAAGTTGAGCATTAGTTTATAGTTATATAGCCGGTCAAGAGTCTGAACCCTCAACAAAACTTACAAAACAAGGTTCGTATGCAAGTGTTACATCTTCTAGAAGATCCCCAAAAAATGGAAAAATAAATAAGCGCTTAAGATCCTATTTAAAGATCTTAATTAGAAAGATCTTAAAAGTCCTTTCAGTAAGTCATGTCATTCAGGAAATTAAACAGATTCAAAGCATTATCTGTAAAACACTGTAGTCTTAACAATACAATGATAAAAACTGCCCTCGGCAAAATAATAAATAAACAGTTATCTGAAAGACAGAACAGCCTCTGTAAATTCCAATCATTTGTTCCCAACCAGGAGCTTAATTCATACGACTACAGTAACACGCTGCACAACGAAATGAAGAATCAATGTGCAGATAAACTAAGGAACAGCGTGCAGCAAAGATCTGGGCAGCAACTTAACTTAAAATAATCCCTTCCCTGTAAGACATTACGTTTCCGGTACTGTCGTGGTTGATGTTTGGTCCATTCTTCTTCACTTTGTTTAAGTCCAAAGAGGTTTGCAAATATGTCTTTCAGCACAGTTCTCTTCAGGACGGCAACATTTCAAATGGACTGAGAGGTCTGTGCTTTGACTTTTTCATGCTTTTGCAACCGTTCTGACGCACATGTGCCGGTGTGCTTCAGAATCACAGTCCTGACGTCGGCCGAACTTCACTGCTCAGAGAAATGGGCTCCAATTTGGCCCAAAACTTCCGCGATGTACGGAGGAGTTCATGGTTAACTCTATGACTCATTGTGCGGCACAACAAACTCAAATTATCAACCGCCATGCTTGACAGTTATGTTTAGACTAAAATAATGTGGTTGGTTTTCACCAAACATGATGCCGTCTATTTTTGCCAAACCAATTTGTCTACAAGGATATTTTTACAATAGTCTTTTCAGCTGCAACTTTCCCATCTTAGGCCACGCTGCCATGTTTTTAGACAGAATCGTTTCTCCCTGACAATCTTTCCAACCCTCCAGGAACAGACGCCTGTGGAGCCAGATAAGTAATTATTGTTTTTTTTGTTTGTTTCTCATTGTTTTTTTTTTGCAGTTTGTCTAAGCTATACAGTCTACTCCTTGGCATTTTTCATTTCATTTATTCCATTCATGGTATATCTTCTTAACAATGTTGTACAAAATTCCAAGAAATACACATTATCACCATGAAGAAAAGGAGCAGGAAGAAGAAAACTTATGATACCTGCCCCTCTCTGTAAATACAATTACATTGACTTACTGAACACCAATTTATCTATACATATATAAACAAGAAAACAAACAAAAATACCACTCTTCTATCTATTTTTTTCTCTTTCTCCTTCTTCTTTTTTTACTTATCTTCTCTATCTTCTCTTTTTTAAACATTTTCTTAAGCTGGTACAAACTTGTGCAACCTCTCAGTTCCTTGCTTTGTCCATGCCATAATTTTACACCTGTAACAGAAATACACCTTTGTTTTATGTTTAGCCTTGCAAAAGTATGTTTGAAATCAAATTTAAGTCTGTTGTCTTCATCCTCCAATCTGAACCAATTTTGTAACTGTTCTGGTAACGATCTATTTTTTGCTTTGAACATTATTTTTAAAGTTTGAAGTTCAACTATATCCGCCATTTTCAACAAACCTGCCGAAATAAACAATCTGTTTGATGGTTCTCTGAAGCCGACCCTGTGAATGACTCTCACTGCTCTTTTCTGTAGCACAACCAGAGGAGAGATGTTACTTACATAGGTATTACCCCACACTTCCACACAATAATTTAGATATGGCAAGATAAATGTACAATACAGAGTTCTTAGTGTGTCAGTATTCAAAATAAACTTAACCTTATTCAAAATATATATACTCTTCGCCACCTTGGCTTTTACATATGCCATATGGTTTTTCCATGTCAGCTTGTCGTCTAAAATAATACCCAAAAACCTAAACACAGACACTCTCTCAATGCTCTCTCCTGCAAATGAAAGTGCAATTTCATCCTTTTTTCATAAATTTCATAAATTTAGTTTTTTTCAGATTTAACAAAAGCTTATTTTCGTCAAACCAACTTTTAAGTTTAACCATTTCATTGGTGATATTTTCAGCAATATGCCCCAAATCATCCCCAGAACAAAAAAAATTAGTATCATCAGCAAATTGTGTTGATAACCGAACCCTCCACACCAGCAAACTGCAGAAACCTCTTGTTTTACGGAGACGCTCACATTTGTTGGTGGTCAATTAATCAAAGGCTTATAATTGGCAGCACTTAGGGCGACACCTTTACGCTGTTTTTAACGTTTCTATGTGTTGGTTTGGTAATGTCTGGCACATAAAAGCTTATAGAATTGAAGGAGAGTGCCCTTTTTTCCTCATAACGTTACTACAGTTCCATTTATCATCACATATTAAGAAAGTGCCCGACAGGCACATTTCAGGTCGCCAACCGTCCCTTGAAAAACGGAATCGTCCCGTATTTATAAACTAAAGTAATTACGTCCCGTATTGAGCTGAAAAGGGACGCACTTTATCCCGTATTACTGTGAGAGTCAAAAAATTGTCATAAAAGGCCACTGGAAAATGGCATTGAGCTGTTGAGTTCATTATTTTTTTCTGTTTTACTACAACTGTAGCTGCAGTCATGGCCTTTGAGGCACAAATATGTTTACAAGTTTTCTACAGACTTTCTGTTTGCTCTTTTGTTATTGCACTAAAAACGTGCACTATTACAGAATGGATCTTCTGCTTTCTTTCTATTGTTTTATATTAATTTATACAATTTTAAGTTAAGCAGGACAGGTTTCTATGACGGAGTATTAGGGCCAAACAAAAAAAACTTATTATATTATGACTTTATTCTCGTAATTTCCAATTTTTTTTGTCTTAGTTTGGCCCTAATACTTATTTTATTCAGTTCATTTTGTTATTTTGTATTAAAGTGAATTGCTGGATAATAATTTGTTTTCCATGGGTTCATGGCATTCAAAAATATGCATCTAATTCAATTCAGGTTCGAGTCAAATAGTTAAAAAATCATTTCCCTCACAAAAAAAAGGGCTAAAAAACTCACCACGCCAGGAAAGGTGAAGGCAATCGAGTTGGCCGGCCCTGCAGACGACGTGTCCCTTATTTATTTTTCAGAGAGTTGGCAACCCTAGGCACGTTAGGCCGTAATCATGGCAGATACACGCCACATACAGCTTCATTTTACTGGTGAAACTTCAATTAAAAAGGAGATGGGAAAGAGACTTTGAGAGCTAGAGGTGCTCTATAAGGTCAACCTTTGGTAGCAGATTTTGTTAGCATATTTCTTAACCCCCCCCCACCCCCATGAGGGCTCGATAAACACAGAGGCTTTTGCAGCCTTTCATTAAAACCCAGAGGTCCTAGAAGTCACCTTTATATTAACCTCTATTGTGAAAACGATTCTTCCTTTGAGTTTGAAGGGTCCCAGCTTACCTATGCTGCGTTTCTGAGTTTCAGCACCATACGTGTACGCGGGTGCTTAAAACTGTTGTAATTAGTACCTTTAAGTACCTCTAAACCAGGGGTCGGCAACCCGCGGCTCTTTAGCGCCGCCCTAGTGGCTCCTGGAACTTTTTCAAAAATGTTTGACCTTTTTTTTCCTTTTTTCCTTTTTTCTTTTTATCTTCTTTTTTCTTTTTTTCTTCTTGTTTTCCTTTTTTCTTTTTTTCTTCTTTTTCCTTTTTTCTCTTTTCTTCTTTTTTCCTTTTTTCTCTTTTTTTCTTCCTTTTTCCTTTCCTTTTTAATCTCGACATTTCAACTTTTTTCTCAACATTTCTACTTTTTTCTCGATATTTTGACTTTTTTCTCGACATTTCAACTTTTTTCTCAACATTTCGACTTTTTTCTCAACATTTCAAATTTTTTATCAACATTTCAACGTTTTTCTCGACATTTCAACTTTTTTCTCAAGATTGTACTTCAACATTAATCTTGACATTTCGACCTTTTTCTCGAAATGTTCCACTTTTTTCTCGACATTTCGACTTTTTTCTCGAAGTGCATAATGAAAAAAAAAATCTTCCCCCAGTTATAACTAATATAGAAACATGCAGCATGTGTTGCCTTCATTCTAAGGCTTATACAAGACTTTTCATTTTTTGCGGCTCCAGACGTATTTGTTTTTTGTAGTTTTGGTTCAATATGGCTCTTTCAACATTTTGGGTTGCCGACCCCTGGCCTAAACTAACAAAAAGATAAAGTCCTAGGAAGGAAGTATTTCTTTCATCTTTATGATTCTCAGCTGAGGTTTAGAATGCATGTCATGTTTATTACGAAAAAGAAAGATTGTTGCTACATTAAAGTCTCCGTGGGGACAGATCACAAGTACTTGCTTAAAAAAGAACGGTCCACAGGTAAAATGGCCCACCAGGAAACATTGCATAACAGCAGAAATGAGTCACCGGTGGGATCCAGAGTTAACCGCTGTGAAGTTAATTAAAACTGCCATCTGCCCATCTTCAGTGGGCAAGCAAAAGGGACTGTCTGAAGGCCACCTTTTTATTGAGTATTAAATTCTAAATTGTGTTTGCAGTGTTCGTTCAAAGGAAACTCCAAAGCCTGGCGGGACTGCAGAGGATACGTGTCCCCGCGAGGGACTGTGTGACCTGCAGGCTCAAGTGAGAGGGAAATAAGGCCTGCAGAACGAAACCAGGAGGGAGAAAAGTGAGCGGTGAAGTGACAGGCTCTTGAGCAGACAGCTGTTAAAGGTCTGATCAGCAGTGAAGCAGCAGCCCAGGAACAGCCCCGTACGGCTGGAGCTGTGGTATTCTGCATGTGTGGACAAGCGTCCCACTGTCAGCTCCGAGCAAGAAACAACAGAGCTGGAAACAGGTGAGACACAAGGAAGTCCAAGTGGTGCCGACACACGGCGGAAAGAATAAAGTGAGGGGAAAAAAGAGGACAGATGATCATAAAAACACTAAAATTCTATCTAAGGAGAATGTGTGAGAATCTTATTTCAATGCTTGACCTTCAATGTGTTCAACACTTTCTCTAAATGTGGTTTTCAGTTCATATCAACATTAACAGGATTTGTGAATCCTACTGTGCAGCGTTGTTTAAACAGGTGGAAGACAAAAACAAAAGTCATCTCTCACGTTTGGAGCTGCTGATGTTTCCTAAATCAGTGGCGAGAACAAGATTTGCATTCCCTGTGGAGCTGACACAAACATTATGAAGCGCTGCAGCAATCTTCGCTTCATGTCCCACGAGACCCTTTTTTTTTTTTTAATACCATATTCAGATTGGAGTTTCACTCCTGGTTAGGATTTCACAGGGTGGAGGCTACGGAGATGAAGGATAGAGTTACATAAAGAAGATGAAGTCTGGGTTTGAGTCATATGAGAAGCAAAGCTTTCCATCAGTCGTCCCTTGGCCTCCAGCCAGTTAGTTTAGAGAACGGCGTCCTCTCACACCAAGCGTACGGTCGCTTCGGCAAAATGTGTGATCTTGAATGTTTGAGATTGTCATTAAGAAAATGAATCAAATAAAGATGAAACCTTTCTTTTTTTAAGTTCCACCATGTGTGATTCTGGCAGTCTGAGTCTCCTTTATAAAAGCTAATCCACCGGATCAATTAGAAAGTTTTGTGGCTGAATTTTTTTTTTTTACCTCGTGTCAAAACTAAAGTCAGTCTGAAAGGACTTTTCATCAGCACAAGGAACGGACTGGAGCTGCTGTCAATGCAACTGGAATGAAACTGGTTACGACACCATACAGGACTGTCTCAGAAAATTAGAATTTTGTGATAAAGTTCTTTATTTTCTGTGATGCAATTAAAAAAACAAAAATGTCATACATTCTGTATTCATTACAAATCAACTGAAATATTGCAAGCCTTTTATTATTTTAATATTGCTGATTGTGGTTTACAGTTTAAGATTAAGATTCCCAGAATATTCTAATTTTTTGAGATAGGATATTTGAGTTTTCTTAAGCTGTAAGTCATGATCAGCAATATTAAAATAATAAAAGGCTTGCAATATTTCAGTTAATTTGATGAATCCAGAATGTATGACATTTTTGCATTACAGAAAATAAAAAGACTTTATCACAATATTCTAATTTTCTGAGACAGTCCTGTATGGTTCAAAGAGCAGCAGCATGTACACATTCTTAAAAGTCAGAAACGTCGATTTTAGCATCATTTAATCTGCTATAAAAAAAGGAAAGACAAAAATTAAAACATACAGGTGAGTTCAAAATTCTGCTGAGGAGGAAAGCAAGGTATTGCCAAGTATATGATTAAAGGACAGCTTCTTAAAAATGAGGAAGAACATTTAATTCGATGTGCAAACTACAGGTTAACTCCACAACAAAAAGCCAGAGAGACTCCTAAAAACATTTACCGCTGCCTAGTTCTGTAACAGAATTAGGTACATGGTGATGAAAAAAGGAAGAGAAGAGATGGAGCAGATTATGACCTGATGCTGATCTCTCCACAGACGGAAGCAACAGGATGGTTCTGATAAGGATGTGTTCAATAGACAGGACAACGCTTCAAAGTACAGGTAGATAACTCTCTTTGTGAAAAGACCATGGGAGTCTTTTCAAACCAAACCTGAATGATTACACCCTGGTCTGACTAACTAGTCGTCTCAGTCCTCTCTGCCTCACTGCTGATCTGATTTCTAATCATGTCCTCCAGTGAAAAAACGGTCCTAAATGCTGATTATATATTGATGTCTCAGAGTCTCATCACAATGTCTAATGTAATTATCTGTCCACTGTGCTGTAGACTAGTGAGAGCCCACACAAACAACGTGACCACTGCTGAGGACGGCGTGCCGATCTTTGATTAAAACATGCTGCGTCCAGTGACGTGGAAACCTCTGGAGACGACGATGATGATGATGGATCGCTCTCCTGAAGTTATGATCTGTGTCACAGTCCTTTTCAAGATTTCAAGATTTCAGCCGGAGCTTTGACGCCACGTTAACCCTTGTACTGTCTTTGGGTCAAAATGACCCAATTCCCTTATCCTTCTTTCCTCCTGCCATGCTCTCTCCTTCCTTCTTCCTTTCCTCTTTTCCTCCTTTTTTACCCTCCTTTACTCCTTTTTCTTCCTACTTCCCTTTCGTCATTCGTTCCTTTATTAGCTTCTTTGCTTTTCCTTCATTATTTCCTTATTTTCTCAATTCCTTCCTTCTTCCCTCCCTTCTTTCCTTCCTTTCTCCCTTCCTTCCATCTTTTCTCCCTTTTTTCCTCCCTTCCATCTTTTCTCCCTCTCTTACTCCCTTTCCTACTTCCTTCCTTCTTTCCTTCTTTTCTCCCTTCTTTCCTCCCTCCCTTACTCCCTTTCCTACTTCCTTCCTTCTTTCCTTCTTTTCTCCCTTCTTTCCTCCCTTCCATCTTTCCTCCCTCCCTTACTCCCTTTCCTACTTCCTTCCTTCTTTCCTTCTTTTCTCCCTTCTTTCCTCCCTTCCTTACTCCCTTTCCTACTTCCTTCTTTCTTTCCTTCTTTTCTCATTTTCTTCCATCTTTTCTCCCTTCCTTCCTTCCATCTTTTCTCCCTTCCTTCCTTCCTTCTTTTCTCCCTTCACCCTCCCTTGACCCAAAGACAGCAGCAGGGTTAAAGCTGATTTGTAGTTGAAGCGGGTTTCATACTATTTTCATACTACAGTAGCTCACCCTTATTTTTATTGGATCTTACTGCTCTGTTTTATATTTAGTTTATCCTTTTTTTTTTATCATAATTTATTTTCATTGTTTTATCTTAATGTTTTATCTAAATATTTTAGTCGTTATTTATGGTCTATTTTATACATTTTACTGTCTTATTTCTTTAGTTTTTAATGTCTTGCTTTTTAGACATACTTTACATTAATACATTTTATGTTTATGTTTTATGAAAAGCACTTTGTGTTACATTTTTTGTATGAAAGGTGCTTTACAAATAAAGTTTGATTTGATTTGATTTGATTTGACTTGTTCAGTTCCAGTTTCTTTTTTACTGTATTATTTTTATTTTTCATAGTTATAATTTATCTTTATCTTTTATTTATTCTGAGTTCATGTTGTCCGACTTTGAGCTGCTGTAACACCCGAATTTCCCCTGTGGGGATCAATAAAGGACTATCTTAGCTTATCTTTACTAAGCACAGGGACACGTTCATTTTACAACTTATCAGGCGCATTATATGTGACAGCAACTATCCTTTTTACAAGGATAATAAAAAAATTAAAAAAACATGGCAAAAACAAAATCCATATTTAAAGCAGATTTTACCACAAGTATCAACTCTTTGGGGTAAATTTGTAATCTTGGATCAGGCAGTGCTGAGGATGGAGCAGAACCACCGGTCCCCCCACTGGGACCTGGAGTATGTCTGTCTCTTAAATGAGCTTTGAAAAATGATGTGGCACAGAAATGTTTGGATTCATGCAGATTGAACAAACAAACATGATGCAATTCACTATTCTCTGTCTTAAAGGCATCGTTGCTGCTCTTTGGAACCTTGTCAAGACAGTTTTGTTAAATACAAACTAAGAATAAATTGAAAGTGCAACCGACCCCAGATACCCAGCCCTCCCGTTCCTTTGTGTATTCTAAATATTTTGGACGTAGTGAGTGGTGCTCTCGCTGGCAAGTGGGCAGAAGCCAAGCCACATAACGCCATGGGATCTTTATCAAACACCTCCCACTGTTAAAAAGTCGCTCTCGGTTACATCTCACACTCCCATTAATTGCTTGCCTCCTCCAGTGAGGCCTTCTGCCGGCGGCCGGAGAGGAGACGGTGGAGAAAGAGATAGAAGGATGAGAAACAGGAGGGAAAGACAAAGCCAACACAGACAGACACACTGTTTTTGAGGGGAGGGAGTACAAAGGTCCTCCTTATGTACTTAGTTTTTCTTTGTCCTTTCATATCAAAGACTAAAAATTTAAAGAAAGTCAGCGGCAGAGTTGAGAATGCTGCTTCCAAACTGGAGTACATCAGTAGATTTCTGAAAACCAGAGTATTTAAGCCAAAAATGAATATGCACAAAAGGATCCAATTCCATTTGAACAACTTTTTTTTTACAAAGCTGTCAGGCCAAAGGCTCGAGTTTGATCTACGCCATTAAAGGTGCATTTCAAAACTTCCAATTGTGCCATGTAGTTTAATTCACCTAATGCCTAAAAATTGGATTTATAACACAGAATTACTGCTAGTAATAGTTAAGAAAAGGGCAGACACATGGAAGAATACTGGACATTTAGGACAAATATATCGCGGCCAAAGGTAAATCTGGTCAGCTGGTAAAACTGAGCTCTTTACATTTGCCTCCCCCGGGTTTTTAGCCTGTTATTCTCACAGCCAGATTTACAACAACAGTAGTGGAGTAGAAATGCTGGTGAATTCATTTTGAAGTAAAAATGTATTTGTCTAAGATGTTGTTAGAAATTCTGCGAGCCATATTTGGTTATTTTGAACATTAGTTTATGGATGTTCCTTTATCAATCGTTGCATAGAGCCAGCCTTGCCTCATTGTGATTGGTTAGGTACGTTCTGCACCAGAGGAAATACTGCGGACAGGAGGCTGGCCAGGCAAGTAGAGGCAGGTCTGCAGTTCAGAAAAAACGGCACAAATGACACTAACTAATGACCAATTACAGATGTGCACATGCCAAATGAGACACGAGTGCAGAAGTCAACGTATTAACTTCAAAACATGCACACAACAGGTTCCAACGGTTTGGGGAATGTTTTTATGAAGGATAACTTTAACTTTGTGTCCATGTACTTTCTTAAACCTATCCAACAATGAATGAGAGCAGATTAAGAATATGAAGTTAGATGAGCTGGGGCTCAAACTGGGGTTTATTTTAATGGTATTCCTCTGATGGAGTCTGCCATCCTAAACTACAAACATTGTTGGACAAATATTACTTTTAAAACAGCTTGACCTAAAACAAAAGCGTTTCTTACAGCAAACAAAGGCATTTAACAGCTTTACGGCTGAGAAATTGCAGTCATTTTACTACATTTCTTTCACCTTTATTGCAAAATTGTGACATTTTGCACTGTAACTGGAAGAAGCTATCACTTCTCCTAAAATGCATGAATATCAGCTGAAACAAACTGATGGATTTACAATTTGTATGTTTTTTTAAAACCCAAACACATAAAAAGCCCCAATCTAATGAACCAAATTTTGCTGCCAATTTTGTGTAAGCAAGACTTATAGCAACATCAACCTTTTTCTGAGTATTTTCACAAACCAGCTTGATATTTTCTAATATTTATTTACAGTTTTTGTGTAAGCTTAGTCAGTAGCCTTATGTTTGTGATAATAAAGATTTTTGATCCATTATTAACAACCACATTTAAGGTATTAGTCTGCAAGAAACTAGCGAAGTGACAGCTGCAGAGGGAAAAGAGAGACTGACACAGATCCCAACCAAGCAGTAATGAGACAGAAAAAAACATTTATGGGAAGTCCAAGCTGTAATTATCTCAGCATCTTGGATCACATCCCTTTGGACGAGCCGCTCACTCCCCCTGTCCCTCCCCCTTGATTTTTTTTTTCCTTTTCCCCCCCATCACTCTGCTTTGGGTTGCCTTATGCACCAAACAGTTTATGAACACCAGCTTCAATTCTACATCATCCGTCAGGATATCCTCAAAGCGCTATAGTTGACACCAGATCTGTCGTATTCGTGTAACAACATGTTAAGCACTGAATTGAGAAGCAGCTGTCCTTGTTTTCTGTTCATTTGTGCCTCCTTCAAAGGGTCCCCCGTTATACTTGTCTAAATGCTCCCCCATCTCTCTACATGTAATGAAAAGAAGAAAGGGGGCTTCATTTAGACATTTTGCTTACAGTTTTCTAGTCACTAAAACATTCTCTGGAAAAACCTTTTTTTAAAGAAATGCTCAAAACCATCCAGTGAAGACATTTAAACCAGTAAAAACAACAATTACAAACAATAAAACCTGCTTTAATCAGAAAACCCGGGTTACACGGCAGCTCCACTGCTGTGGCAGCTGCTTTTTGTCACATCTTCAACCACATTTTCAGTGTCACACAAAAACAGAATAATCTCTGATGCATCACATCTAAAATCCTTGCAATCCTTTTCTGCTGCTGAAACTTAACTTCCTCTTGAGAGTAATTAAATGCATCTGATCACAAGTCTGAAGCTGTCGCACTCCCACACTGGTTACAGAGCTCACACGCACCATGTGTGCAAAATATATATAATTGCATGAAACTTAAGACGAGATTGAAACGACCCTGGAACATCAGAGTCAACTCAACGCCGGGTATGTAATTTCAGACAAAGACAGAACAAAGTCCTGATGGGCTTGTAAAGTTTCAGCCATCTGGAAGAAAAGAAAGCCAGATCTTGTGTTTACTCGCAGAAAGTATCTTCCTGAAGAGTTCAAGGGAAATGTAAACTGCTGTAATGTAGAAGCTGGTCAAGGTTAAGCCTGATTTAGATGTGCAACAACTCGACACAGGAAAACAAAAAAATTGGAAATGACACTTATTTATCCCACTGGGACCATTTTCAGAGCAGAAGCTATAATTTAGATTTTAAACGGAGGCTAATCAACAGCCAGAAGCTTCATCTGAAAATTCATCAACTCCACCATGGTGAGGCTTCATGCACAACACAACTCACACACACACACACGCACACGCACACGCACACACACACACACACACACACACACGCACACGCACACGCACACGCACACACACAGAGAGCTGCAAAGGAACTCAGTGCACCATCCGGTTTCTTTCAAGGAAACAGACAAAAGTCAAATATCCTGCATTGATGCAGCTCGATCTTTTAAAACAAACAAAACCAACACAATTCAAAAGAAATATGATTATTAAACAGTAACATTTTTTACATTCACTGAAGAAAATATTTACATATAATGTGTAACTTTAGATCTCTTATTATAGGACCTGTGAAAGCAAAGTGGCACCCAGACCTGGATTTAGCTCACCAGGTTGTTTCCTTGTTCCCTGTAGTTTTCGTATGCCGCCTGATTTTTCACTTCAACACTGGGTCCTTAGATCGCTTTCACAACTATAATTGGCTTGTTTATGCTCAACTCAATTTGTTTCCTGTTTGCTGCAGTCTTTTAAACACCATTTTTGTTTTTCTTCCATTTACTCAGGAATGAGGCTCAATGACAATTGCTGTGCAAGTGCAGAGACACGACATGCACAAGCCTTTTTATGTCCTAATGAGAAGCCATCATGAAATCTCTGAACCCCCCCTTCCCCTTCCTCCAAAAAAAGCAGGAGGAACTGCTGTGATTTACAGGGTGAATCAAACTAACTCCAATTCTATTTGAGGAAACCAATTTAAGGTCTCCACAATTTCCACTTACCTGCTATATCATAGCATTTAGTTTGTTTCTGTTTTTAGACACATTCTCATTCTAAAAAAGGCGGTGGTGATAATATTCTCAAAGATATCTTCCCTGTGGGAAAACGACCTCAGGAGAGTGAAGTCTGGCATGTCGTCGTCTCCTTGTTGATTTAAAACACTATTTTATTACTGCCCTCCTCACTCTCCAGGAATAGGAGATTGTCTTCAGCGTATAACATTTTAAAAGCTTCGTATTCTCTCATTTCACAGCGGAGGACTTGAATCCACACAGTCGGCGACAGCGCGACAGACGGGCGTGTCACTCTTTTTCAGGTCGGTGTGTCTCTGCACCTGCTGGTCCTCCTGTTTTCCTGCTGAGGTCTTACCTTCTGAGATCTCGTTCTCCCGTGCAACAACGCTGCTCTGTCCCCTTTGGGGTTGAGTTATTTCGACAGCTGATCGCTGAGCTGGAAAATAGGACATAACGTACAAATGTACATTAATGAATAGCAGGAGAACGAGAGGGAGAAACAGAGACGTGACAGGAAACACAATCTTTCAGCTGCACATGAAGCTGTAAATGCATTCATAAAATTCATGTAAAGCTGCATATAATTCATTAACATTATTATTTCATTGTTTTTCTGTATTTATTTGTAATTTGGAGAAAACGTGATTAGTTTATTTGGGACTATTTTCCGTGATTGTATGTGGTTCAAGTCTCGCATGTTTTCAAGTCTCGCGTGATTTCAAGTCTCGCATTGTTTGGGAATTAACTCTTCCGGCTGTTAATTTCCGGTTTCTGCTCCAAACGAAAAGGAGGATGGATGGACTGTCCTGTTACCTCGCGGTCATGATAGTTTATTAATGCTGATAACAAAGGTAGCTTATCACCCAAGTTCCAAGGATAAGCTCCACAACTTCACCACGTGCAAAGGACTCTTAATTCCCTCTTGTGCATCCACAGCCAACGAGGTATTTGTACATGTCTTTATTTTTTTCTGTAATTGTATTGTTAACCTCATGCATATTTGCTCTATGTTTTTTTTTTAGTTTCACGGTGTAATGGAGGAGTAATGAAGATTGCCTTCATTAAATCAGTTCAAGAAACCACTTGTGTTTGCCGTGCTTGGAGGGAGTTACAAAGCTATTTCACATCACTGGATCAATTGATGTCAAGAAAAGGAAAAGGTACAAGCTGGACATGTTATAAAATGCAATGTAGCATAAATGTAGTCACACAAACAAGTTTAGGCTCTAATGAACCTGAGAATCGATGGAAACGACACTGATGGTTGGTGCTGTCTGGATTACCAAGGTAGCTTGACATCAGACATGCAGATCAGAGAAGAATTATCCAACTTCAAAATGTAATGCTCTAATACCAAAAAAAAGACATGCTTTATTCACCGTACCACTCAAGGTAGGCAATAGAAAGATTATGCAACACTGATTGTAAAAGGAGGACCACTTCAGAGGAAGAGATGGAGGCGAGGAACTAAGCTCTAAAGACACGATTTCAATCAATTATGTTAAAGACATGCCTTTTAATAGCTCAGGAGATTGTATCTGCTTATGAGTTTAGTCAATGAGTCTGTTTTTGGAGTCATACTGGTGAGTGGAGCTTTGAGGATTTTCTTAGCAGCGGTTGGTCATTCAGTCAGTTAAGTGCTTATCGCGAAAGAAAAATTAATTTGCCCAAAATTGAGATAAACTGTCTGATGCAACAGGTAGACCATGTTTAACCCAGCAGTCCAACAGTGATAAAGAAAGGTAACTCAGCTGGACAGTAGGAATGGGCGATATTTTACCGTTCACGATATACCGTCAAAAGAATTCCTCACGGTAAGAATTTGTGGTAAAAATGATAAATTCCTGTTGATGACGTTTTTGTGTAAAACTGATTTATGGTTCTGTGTTAAATCCACGCACAACGTACGTGAAGGAAGGAAGGAAGGATGGAAGGAAGGAAGGAAGGAAGGAAGGAAGGAAGGAAGGAAGGAAGGAAGGAAGGAAGGAAGGAAGGAAGGAAGGAAGGAAGGAAGGAAGGAAGGAAGGAAGGAAGGAAGGAAGGAAGGAAGGAAGGAAGGAAGGAAGGAAGAAAAGAGGAAGGGAAGAAGGAAGGAAGGAAGGAAGGAAGGAAGGAAGGAAGGAAGGAAGGAAGGAAGGAAGGAAGGAAGGAAGGAAGGAAGGAAGGAAGGAAGGAAGGAAGGGAGAAAAGAGGAAGGGAAGAAGGAAGGAAGGAAGGAAGGAAGGAAGGAAGGAAGGAAGGAAGGAAGGAAGGAAGGAAGGAAGGAAGGAAGGAAGGAAGGAAGGAAGGAAGGAAGGAAGGAAGGAAGGGAGAAAAGAGGAAGGGAAGAAGGAAGGAAGGAAGGAAGGAAGGAAGGAAGGAAGGAAGGAAGGAAGGGAGAAAAGAGGAAGGGAAGAAGGAAGGAAGGAAGGAAGGAAGGAAGGAAGGAAGGAAGGAAGGAAGGAAGGAAGGAAGGAAGGAAGGAAGGAAGGAAGGAAGGAAGGAAGGAAGGAAGGAAGGGAGAAAAGAGGAAGGGAAGAAGGAAGGAAGGAAGGAAGGAAGGAAGGAAGGAAGGAAGGAAGGAAGGAAGGAAGGAAGGAAGGAAGGAAGGAAGGAAGGAAGGGAGAAAAGAGGAAGGGAAGAAGGAAGGAAGGAAGGAAGGAAGGAAGGAAGGAAGGAAGGAAGGAAGGAAGGAAGGAAGGAAGGAAGGAAGGAAGGAAGGAAGGAAGGAAGGAAGGAAGGGGGAGAAGGAAGGGAGAAAACAAGGAAAGGAGAAAGGAAGGGAGAAAAGAGGAAGGGAAGAGGGAAGGAAAAAAAGAAGGAAGGAAGGAAGGAAAGGGGAGAAGGAACAGAGAAAACAAGGAAAGGAGGAAGGAAGGAGAGCAGGAGGAAAGAAGGAAGGAAGGAAGGAAGGAAGGAAGGAAGAAAGAAAGAAAGAAAGAAAGAAAGAAAGAAAGAAAGAAAGAAAGAAAGAAAGAAAGAAAGAAAGAAAGAAAGAAAGAAAGAAAGAAAGAAAGAAAGAAAGAAAGAAAGAAAGAAAGAAAGAAAGAAAGAAAGAAAGAAAGAAAGAAAGGAAGATAAATTCCCGTTGATGAGGTTTTTGTGTAACAAAATGGCGGATCTGAGAGCGAGATAGATTTATAGTTGAAAAGGTGGTGTTGAATTGGTATTTTTTTATCATCATTTTTATCATTATCGGGATAAATGCCAGAAATTATCGTGATACATTTTTTAGTCCATACCGCCCATCCCTACTGGACAGATCATAAACATGAAGCCACACTAATAAGAAAGGTCATCATTGTATCTTTAAAGAGAAACATTTTATTATCAGTCCTCAGTCAAGAGGCTTTTCAACTTGGACATTTATAGACAACACTTAGCAACTGTGTAGTAGCTGTATGCCTATGCTACATCTCTTTATTTTAATGCAATACTACAAAGAAATTAAGTAATAATTCAACACGGTGAGCACATTCCCAGTTCCTGTATTCATAAGCCATGAGTGTGAACTGAGGCAGGTTAATGTTGTTGCTTCTCATCCAGTTTAAACAGCACTGAGGCCACATAAGGTGAAGGTGTAATGACACGTACCTAACGTGATAAGTACGCACATGCCCACACCAGTCATATGCCTTTTTTCTGAGGTTAAGCCAGGATATAACTTTATATTATCTGTTTCCTCGACAAAGCAATGCAACCAGTACTGGAGTTGAGGGGGGATGAGGGGGCATGGCATCCCCTGAAATAAAAACGGTCAAAATCATCCCCCCTGTAAAACTGCCATCCCCCCTTTCCATCCCTTATGTCATTTCATCAATGAATGTGGTTTTACTGCTATTTCAACATTTAGAGTCATCACCAGAAATATAACTTATTTGACAATTTTCACCTGTTTCAAGTAAATTTTCACTTGAAATAAGTAGAAAAATCTGCCAGTGGGACAAGATTTATCTTCTCATTACAAGGCAAAAAAATCTTGTTCCACATACAGATTTTTCTACTTATTTCAAGTGAAAATCTATTTGAAACAGGTGAAAATTGTTGTTTTTTCCAGTGATGAGTCTTGTTTTAAGTGTAATACGATTTTTTTTTTTTTGTAAAATGAGGCATTTTAACTAGAAATAGGACAAATATTCTTATTTTGAGTTTTTGCAGTGATCCATTTTACTTATCCTGTGAAGG
Source organism: Cololabis saira (assembly GCF_033807715.1). Classification (NCBI taxonomy): domain Eukaryota; kingdom Metazoa; phylum Chordata; class Actinopteri; order Beloniformes; family Belonidae; genus Cololabis; species Cololabis saira. The sequence goes on from NC_084601.1 coordinate 34,865,058, forward strand.
ACAGAGTCATATTGATAAGTTCAGAAAAGTGTTTTTATTGTTGTGTTTTGATGTATTTGATGTAAGCCCAGTGGATATTTAAAGCTTACAGAAGGCTGCAATTAACTGCTGCTATGTCATTCCTGCAGTATTTCTGCAGGTGTTTTGGTCACTGCTATTATTTGTAATATATTATATTATTTGTAATCAGCACAAATTATCTGTCCCCATATGATAAAATCCACCATCCCCCCTGATTTATTTTACAACTCGAGTACTGAATGCAACAATCAACTTTAACAGAGACATATTGTAACGTTTTTTTTTTTTCTTTCTCTTAAGCTGACATCATTTCCTGAGGTATTCATGAATATATCTGTGATTAATTTTGGTCATAATACCTTAAATACCTTAACTCTACAGGACTAAAGCTGCGTTTTGGAGATGGAGAAAGCCCATGGATTTCAGTCAACCCTCCTTGTCCCTGGGGTGGGCCTTTTTTGGAACTGGTGTTACAGATTTGTGCTACCTACTTCTAAGTTAGAGTCAAGGCAGCATAATGTCGAGTTAAGTGAAGATAAATGTGGGGAGGCAGGATAATTCTACTCTGATCTTGCTCTGTGGTGTCGGTGTCCTGAGGATCTACTTATCTCGCTGGATGAGAAAGGCTCTGGCCTAAAACGAAGCGACTGGGTTGTGTTAAATCAGAATTTCAGGTGGTAGGGGCACTAAATACTCTGAAAATCCAATTTTTCTTTTCCACATGGTACGTCTCTTTTGAATATCAATTGGTGCGCTCATCTTAGAAAGAAAAATCGATCAATACACTCTGACTCATGGGGAACCAGCTTTATTTGGCAAGGCAAAAAAAGACATATTTCAGCATCTAGCTTTCATCGCTGTATGTTTTAATATCAATAAATATTGATAAATATAAAATATTTAAAAAATGTTTGTAAATGGCTCACTTGAATCATTTTTAGTGATACTGATAGGAGTTCAGATATGTTTCGGTTTAGTGATTTTGCCACCTGGATGATATCCAACTCCCTCTCCGGTCCTCGACGGCCACAGTCCTGCATGTTTTAGATGTTTTCCTGTGTCGTCACACCCAGATACAAATGACTGTGTCATTAACAGAGTCGTGCAGACCTTGATAACAAGCGGATGATGGTGACCAATTATTTGAATCAGGTGTATTAGAGCTGTGAAGCATCGAACATGCAGGACGGAGGCCCTCGAGGGCCGGAGTTGCCCACCCCTGCTCTAAGACATTCAAGGGAGCAAATGAGCGTGGTGAGAGGAGACCGAGGGAACAGCTCGGAGGAAACAGAGGCTGTCTTAAAACCTTGCTGTGGAGGAAACAGAGACTACGTTTACATGCAGTCAAAATTTGGGTTATTGCTAATATTCCGGTTACTGAAACATTCTGAATAATCCGTTTACATGCGTGAGCAAACAGGGTTATCCCTGTAAACATGGTAATTAATCATTCGGGATATCTCGATCAAACCAGCGACGCACGGAAAACGTGATGACGAAATTACCGTAATTTCTGCTTCTTCTTCCTGTATCCAAATTCAAAACAAATGCTGCTTCGCGCAACTTTTGGCTCACCTTCTTGTAAATCTGGCTATCCCGGTACTTTCTACCGTTTACAAATGCAGAAATGTTCATATCCTTCATTACATTTATGAAGTGATTAGTCTCCTCCTGGTCTTGCGTTTCTCCGTGTTTATAAGAACTTCCTGGACTCAAAAGACCAGGATTCCTTGTGAACAGAGCATGTTCAGAAAACAAATTCATGTTCCGTTTGATCAGGATATTCCGTTTTGAGTTTACATGACCCAATATTCGGGTTAGAAAAGGAGTAACCCAGGGGTAATATTCGGGTTTTTGAAAACCGGATTATACGCAAATTGGGGTTATTCAAAGGGGTTATTGGTGTTTACATGGCCGTGCAAATTCGGGTTATTGCCAATATTCCGGTTTTAAAAGGGTTATTGAGTGCAGGTGAACGCAGTCAGTGTCTGTCTTAAAACCTTGCTGTGGAGGAAACTACGACGGAGTATTAGGGCCAAACTAAGACAAAAAAAAATTGGAAATTACGAGAATAAAGTCATAATATAATGAGAATAAAGTCGTAAAATTACGAGAATAAAGTCGTAATGTTGTGAGAATAAAGTCGTAATAGAATAAAGTCATAATATTATGAGAATAAAGTCGTAATATTACGAGAATAAAGTCGTAAAATTACGAGAATAAAGTCGTAATGTTGCGAGAATAAAGTCGTAATAGAATAAAGTCGTAATATTATGAGAATAAAGTCGTAATAGAATAAAGTCGTAATATTATGAGAATAAAGTCGTAATATTATGAGAATAAAGTCGTAATAGAATAAAGTCGTAATATTATGAGAATAAAGTCGTAATATTACGAGAATAAAGTCGTAAAATTCAGAGAATAAAGTTGTGACATTACGAGAATAAAGTCGTAATGAATAAAGTGGAAATTTATGAGAATAAAGTCATAATATTATGAAAATAAAGTGGTAATTTATGAGAACTCTAACAGGAAGAGCTTCTTCTCCCTGTGTTAAAATGAAGAATATTGAGCATCTTGTGAAGTTATATTTATATATTTATAATATATTACAACTTTATTCTCATAATATTATGACTTTATTCTCATAATTTTACGACTTTAGTCTCATTACATTATGATTTTATTCTCGTAATTTCCTTTTTTTGTTTTTTTTGTTTGGCCCTAATACTCCGTCGTAGGAAACAGAGGCTGTCTTAAAACCTTGCTGGAGGAAACAGAGGCTGTCTTAAAACCTTGCTGGAGGAAACAGAGGCTGTCTTAAAACCTTGCTGGGATGTGATAGGACACAAAGCACAGATGAAACAGATGGAAGCACCAGATGTACAACTGTGTTGCTCTCTGCAGCTTCAAGCTTTCATAAGTAAGCAACTCCTTCGGCCACACCCCGTCACATAGCAGGCGGTCCTCCAATCACAGCTGATGGAGAACACCTGATGTGAAACACTGATTGGAGCCAGAAAAAGCAATTTGGGGTCACATAGTGATCACAAAGCTCTGGTTTTCTCTGGAGACCATAGCAGGTATAGGATAAATCTGTATTAAAGTCTCTTACCTTCAAATTTGCCCTGAAGGGGTTTGCTCTCTTGGCCTCCTTTGACTGCAATGATCTGGAAGTTGTATTCCTGATTAGCCTCAAAGTCATTGATTATCAGCTTTGTTTCCTGCTTCGATAGCTCAGTCACCTTCTGTGCTCCACCTGCGCAAGACAAGAAAAGCACAAACCCTGATGATTAGAAAGGAGATTTGGCTTTCGGGTTCACAACCCCCCAGCTTTTAAAAAGTTGGGATGCTGTGTAAAATGTAAATAAAAACAGAATTCAACGATTTGAAAATATCATGAGCTCATATTCATTCTTTATTCTGAAAGTACTTCTGTTGGGAACCGGTGCTACAAAAACACAAAGTCTAACATGTGAAGTTAAAAGTTCACAAGGGATGCGGTTTCCAGGTAGCTAATTCGTTTTTTCCATCCCTGCCCATCTTCCGTCCAGGTTTGCTTTGTAATGATTGTTCACTTTGCCATTCACGCTGACATTTTCTTTGTTTTTTTTTAATGGCGCTATATGTCTAACAGAACTATTAAACTACCAAATAAAATACCTAAAAGGTCAGCTTCTTTTGAAGATTTGGTTGCCAGAACGCACAAGCTTCCAAAGTCATGCTGTTTAATATGACTTGACATTTTCCAACCAGAAGAGGTGACAAAAAAAAAAAGTGAAACATTTGGTGGACCATCTTTTCAAGGGGTTTGAGACGCTTGTTTGGAACAAACAAAGGTTGGGATGACATATGCTGCTACTTCTTTGAACAATTTGTTCCTGCTGAGTACCGTTTAGTTTCAGTAAACATTCCTGGCAACACATCCTGTGTCTGAGGCAAATAGGGTTACCCTTTTAGAAGTGTTGCATTGTTGGTGTGCATCAAAATAAATACATTAATTGAACAGGATTTATCTAAATTAGGAATTCTGAGACACATTACTATCCAAAGTCTGGAAGGACAGCGTTGAACCCTAATTTCTCTGGGAAACATTTTTTTGGGAAAGAAAGTCTTTTGTTCATAATTCATTCATGATCAGATGTCACTTAAATGTTAGAAATCTATTGTAAAATTCATGTCAGTGTTCACTAGTAAAGAGTATTTCCATGCACACTATTGGGAAACAGCTGTGCATCCTGAGTTGCAGAAAAAGGAAAAAAAAAACCTTGTTTGCATGGAAGAAGAAAGATTTGACTCACAAATAAAGGAAATATTGCACGCTGCAAGGCTTTGGGTCCAGTATTATTACCAAGCAGCTTAAGGTGATCAGGTGTAGGTTCAACAACATTATGTGCCCAAAAAAATGAGGTCAGCCAAGTAACTGAATATACTGACTAAGCAGGGTTTTTTTTCTCCCCCATGTGGCATGTGCATATTTCAAGATGACAATGCCAGAGCTCAGGCTGAACTTGTCAGAGTGGTTCAGGAATCTTAAGACATCGAGCTATTAGAGCCAGATAATGCAATCTTAATCCAAATTATTCCGGCATGTGTACGCAACCCACGCTTAGTCGAGCTACTGACCGACCCGGGACTCCCCCTCCGGAAGTGACGAGCGGCGGGAATAACAGTTACAGCATCACAACACCATGGTAACAGAAGAAGAAGAGGGAGACTCTGCTGCATCCAGTGGTGGACAGTAACGGAGTAAATTTACTTAAGTACTGTACTTAAGTACATATCCAGAGGATTTGTACTTTACTTGAGTATTAGATTTCTTTGGTACTTATTACTCTTACTTGAATACATTTCCCAGACAAATATTTTTACTTTTACTCGAGTAAATTTCTAGGAAGGCTGAAAAGTACTAGTTACTTTTAGGTCTGCTCTTTTTTCTTCTTCCCTAAAATCCTATTGGACACAAGCTGTTTTTGTCAAAGGAGGAGACCTATCACAGTGCACGCTCTCCACTGGGATGTACGTAAAGCGGAAATACGTCAAGCCTCTGAATGGCTGAATGGGGAGACAGTTTGTTACGCTCTATATTGCTATATTGTACTGGTACATGTCCTTCCTGTAAAGTTAAGTGACTTCAACATTGAGTTATTGAAAGCAGAGATGTAGTTTTTTGTAAAGCAGTGGTCTTTGAGGGGGATCCAGACTTAGTTGGATGGTGCAGGTTCATTTGGTTTCAGTACATGATTGTTAATAAACTCTGCATCATCTGCTGTCCTCTTATGATCCCATTCATTTGATTTGTTTTTGGTGTTTCTGCAGGTTTTATATAACATTGTGGTTCTAAAAGCAGCACATCAGTGCAGCTGGTTTCAAAGAGTTAATTCTCAGAAACAAGAGTTAAAAATTTAGAAAAAATATAGTAATTTACTGATGTGGAAAATAAGAAATTTACTCTTACTCTTACTTTTACTTAAAGTAAATTTAAAAGCATTTACTTTTGGATACTTAAGTACCTTTAAAAGCAAGTACTTTTCTACTCTTACTCGAGTAATACTTTGACTGAGCTACTTTTACTTGTAACGGAGTAAATTTTGACCAGTAGTATTTGTACTCTTACTCAAGTACTGGGGTTGAGTACTCTGTCCACCTCTGGCTGCATCTTACCTGCAACATGATCAGGATAAGTAGGTACGACATTTACAGAGCTGCTGCATCATTAGCGACTTTTTTTCCACATGTTTTTTTTCCTCCTTCGGGCTTGTTTACTAATTGTACCGGTAGAATGCCAACGAGAGCTAGAGCGTGTGGCGCCACCTAGTGTCGCGGAGTCAAACGTACCTCACTCAAAAATCGATTGTCTTCTTGTGCATGTTTACTCAGATTTCATTTAAATTTAAAACCATCAATAGTTGTCAACACATCTAACAATGAGAAGTCTAAATTATGAAACTATTTTTATCAAGAGTTTAAATGAAATGGAGGGATTAAATGCATATAAAACAGTAAATCATCTTGGATAACTGGGCAAGAGCAGCAATTTAAAGGGGACCTATTATGAAAAACTGGTTTTCTCTTGCTTTAACATATATAAAGTGGTCTCCCCTCAGCCTGCCAACTCAGAGAAGGAGGAAAGAAACCAAATTCTGCAGTGTCTGTACAGCCGCCCGGATGAACCGTCCAGTGTGATGTGGATCTACGAGCCAATAAGATTCTGCTCCCGTCGTTACGTAACGATGGGGGCGATGCATGAAACCACGCCCACAACTAACTCCGCCGGCCAGAGCTTCCGCCATTTTCTACGCGTCATTCATGCAGCCAATCAGCACAGAGCCTCATTATCATATCCCCGCCCACCCAGAATCCCGCATAGATAATGAGGTTAGAGACTGAGATGATGAAGACATGGCTCAGAGGCTGAATTTCTAATTTATTTAGCAAAAACAATCAAAAGCTTGTTTTTAAGACATTCAAGGCCTGTTTAAAATAGGTATTAGATGCATAATAGGTCCCCTTTAAGTTTGCTCTATGAATAAGAAAATTCGGGTTTTTTTATATATTTTTTTAAATCCACAAAAGTAAATGTTTTTGTTGATTTTTCAAATAAATGATTTATAGATGATTGATAATTTGTTTTTACTGCAAATAGAAAAAGATACACATGAACACTGAGCTTCTGCTCATCATGTGGATTTGGAAAAGCTCCGTTATTGCATCATAATTTTGAAATATGTGAAATTACTTTCTCCAATGAAACACTCGTCCCTGTCCTTTATTCCTGAATTCCTTCCAACCTCTCCTTGCTACTAAAATAGATTTTTCAGAATAATTTAGTGGCATCCTTGTTAATGTGACAGTCACTTTGCTGAACTTGAGTGATCGTTGCAATCTCCATGTAATCATGCAGCATAAATTCAAAACTGACACTTGGCAACACCTGTTTTTGCAGCATAAAGATTTGAGGAGGGGGTGGAAAGAAAAGAAAAATGTTTTACACTTAAGAAGCAATTAAACTTCCAGAATCCTTTATCAGGAAAGAGCTATTTGCTGACTGTGGGTCCAGGATTTCATGCATGTATGGTGCAAACAGAAACATTTCAGATATCTACAAAGTTTGTAGACTTGGTAGAAATGTATGCTTTATACTTAGAGAATAAGTATTTTTAACACCTGTTTTGCAAATTTCAATTGTGAAAAGAAAATAAATGCTTTATGGTGAAAAATGGTAAAAAAAATTCATTTGTCAGCTTACTCGTTTGGTCACAAAGTTTTGAAACCACTGTTCCTCCATGTAATCTTAGAGAATGTCTCCCAAAAGAAAAAAAAAATGTATCTCTGAAATTTTTCAGGCTCCACATTCAAGGGAATTGACTTTTGATAGATGACTTTTTGCAGATGACGATGCCTTTTTAGAACAAAAATAAACACCATTAGAATGGCTGCAAAAAAAAAAAGAAAAACCTTCAAAATAAGAAAAATCCTCTGCATCCAAACACAAAATTAATGCATCTCAAAGACTCTGCAGTTTTTCATTCATTTTTTATCAGCATTATGACATGTTTTTGTAAGGATGTTAATGGTAGGGGTGTGTGTGAGATGGAGAAAATGTAATACATATATAAACATAAATATATAAACAAAGGATCATTAGGTTCACATTTAGGAAAAAATATAAATAATTAAGTGGTAATTTAGATAAAAGTCAGGGACAGATACACACGCAATAAAAGACAAAATCAAACATAGTTAAATGTGTTCTTATAAGGGTCTTTATACTTATGATAATGTGATGCTGAAGCACTAAAAGATGAATATTTCCTTTCTTCATCATTTTCCTTTCTTCTCACAATATCACTAAAAATCTTCACTGATGTGGATTTTAAAGAATCACAACTTTTTTTCATACTAACTTCTTTTATAGCACAACTAAAGAATACAACCATCTTTTTCTTTTTCTGCTCTTTAAGTGTCCTATAACTTTGTCAGTAGAACCAGGCATCAGTCACGGTTCACAGCTGGCTTCTCTTTAAGAGACCAGAACTCCTCATAAAAGATGGGTTCTGCACTTCTTGAGGGTTTTTAAAAAAAATACTGCGTGGATACTGTTTTACCAAGCATTCCTATGGTCGGTATAAAAATATATAACTCCACAACCTCAGTGCACGGCCTCCTGAAAGTCTGATTGATACGTCTCCTGTATTTACTATGGATTGATTTACACGTCAGTGAGGACGATGTTCGGCTGCTGTTACTCAGTGTGGGTCATCCAATAAATGTTCGGCTTTGGTCAAGGCAGATAGCAGCAGAATTCACTGTGCCTAAAGCATATTGTTCAAAACCTCAAACAAAAAAAGTAAATGGTTGTGAAAAAAAGCAATTTCTTAGGTCTGCATGTCAAAATGAGTTTTCAATAATGACACAGAATCATTTTATTATTTTCATTTAGAGGAAAAACAGTATGCAGGGTATCATTCAGGGGACCTATTATGGCATCTAATATCTATTTTAAACAGGCCTTGAATGTCTTAAAAACCAGCTTTTGATTGTTTTGCTAAATAAATTAGAAATTCAGCCTCTGAGCCATGTCTTTATCTTCCCATTATCTAACCTCATTATCTATGTGGGATTCTGAGTGGGCGGTGCTATGATAATGAGTAGTGATGCACCGATTGTTCGGTAACCGAAATTGTTCGGCCGAAAATGGCAAAAAAACACTTTCGGTGTTCGGTGGAATAAGTGGGAAAAAAACCGAACAATTAATAACGGCGTTGTAATATAAATAGACTGGCCGCTCCGTAAGTGTTGCGCACCACATAAATCGTTGGCCAACCAAAAACTAACCACATAAGAATTTAAATAACATTCACCAGCAGGTGGAACCAAAACAACATAAATCAATCTATTACAGGTGCGTTTAGATGACGAAATCAAACGTGGAAGAGCGTGGAGTGAAGTGGTGCGGTGCAAACATGTCAGCAGTGTGGAAGTATTTTAGAGTGGCAAAGAATAATACAAGAATGGCTGTTTGCAATGAATGTTCTGCTCAAATATCTAGAGGGGGCACATCTGAAAAGTCTTTGAGCTACAAGTTTGATTTATCATTTGAAATGATAAAAAACCCTGAGCGCTTTAATGCATTTTTATTGTTTTAAGGCCTATGTTACAATGTTCAGTCAGTTAAGCCTAACGTAAGCTCAAAGATGGCCAAAAAATGTATTTTGCTAATTTATTTATTTTAAGTTATTGTTCTTGGTATAATGGTATAATGTCTGCTGGAATATTTAAGAAATGCTGGGAAATTAAAAATGTTCAGTTTTTTATGTTCAACAAATGTTTTCTACCTTGTAATTTTGTAAAAGATTTTTTTCTTTTAAAAGCATGCCTAAATCAAATGTATTTGATTTATGCAATGGTGAAAAAATTGGCAAAATAAATGAAAAACTGCGAAGCACCATGTTCGGTATTGTTCGGTATTCAGCCAAGTGTTTATTATTATTTTCGGTTTCGGTTACAAATTTTCATTTCGGTGCATCACTAATAATGAGGCTCTGTGCTGATTGGCTGCTTGAATGACGCGATACACCGCTACGGAAAAATGGTAGAAGCTCCGGCCTGCAGAGTTAGTTGTGGGCGTGGTTTCACGCATCGGAGGCCAACCTATGTAAATCACTCCCATCGTTACGTGACGACGGGAGCAGAATCTGAACGGCTCGTAGAAGCCACATCCCACTGGACGGCTCATCCGGGCGGCTGTACAGACACTGCAGAATTTGGTTGCTTTCCTCCTTCTCTGAGTTGGCAGGCTGAGGGGAGACCACTTTATATATGTTAAAGCAAGAAAAAACATGTTTTTCATAATAGGTCCCCTTTAAGCGCCATCATAAAACCCAGAAATGAATGAGAATGCTGCAAAAAAACCATAACTCATGTTTTCAGTCTTTTCACGAGGAGATGAGCTTCTTTAACGTGCAACATGGCTTTAGGCTGAGTAGCTGCTCTGCTGGAGTAACTGTATTTACTTTGATTTCACGTCCAAAGTCAGAATAAACTGACAACAGTGAGTGACACAATAATTGCCCTGAAGGCACAAAATAAGTAAACCAGGTGATGATTGTGTGAGAAATATGTAAAATGTGTCCTGTGGCTCAGAGTCGTCGTGACACGGGGGCTTGATATATATTTCCTTCCTCAGAGTTCTCATAAAACACTATGCAAGCACCAGCAACAGTTCCAATGCTTTCTGAAATGCTGCTGTTGTTTTACCATGAAGTCTGAATCCTGCTGAGGGAACACTTTCATGCAAAGATGCATGAATCACTCTCCTGAATTACTGTATCTTCAAATGTGCTGCAACAAAAAAAAAAACTAAAAGAGTAATGCTAGAATGGAAAATACTGGACTTGTAACTGTATCCTTGAGTGTTCTTTAAGGGTCATACATTTGAAAAGCCTAAAATATGCATCTGCTGAACTGATAATTATTTTCGGTGCACATTTTCTTCAGTGGGGATGATGCTGGGTGTGTGACTGCTATTAACATCTCCATTTAGGCAGGAAGCCCTTTCCTTAACTACTGTGTGAGGTGGAGATATGTACTTGTCAGCAATTACGTTTGATAATAATATGAATTCACAGGTTGTAAAATTCAAAGCCTCACAAACGGATGAGCGGAAAGATTGTGAAGCAAAAGAAAGTGCAAGATGAATGTGCACATGAAAAAAGGCAAAAAAAGATACAGAAATATGAAATAAGATCAAGTACAGGACATATTCATGCATGACCTAATCCTGATTATGTGTTGTTGCCGTGGCAAACTGACTGGTGTTTAGGTTTCTGCTTGGTGGCTCTGAGCAGATGTTATCAGAGAAGTCCCACATCACAGTAATTTAACCTATTATTTCAACTTTGTGAAGAAAGAAAAGTGCTTATTCTTTCTTTACTTTTTGTGATTAAACTCAATATGTCTTAATGTCCTCTTATTCCATTCTGCTGCCACAGAACCGCGTCCCAGTGGTGATCAATAAATCTTCTTGAAACCTAAGCTACCCAAAGCCAATTTCTTCTTGAATCTAATTTCTTAGCTGTTACAATATGATTGACGGCAAAAGCCAGCATGTGGCAGCGCTTTTTTAAAAGGAGTCAATTCCTCAAACTCTTGAAGGACAAAAGTCATTTTCAAATGAGATATTAAACATTAATGGGTTCGTCAATCTTTCTAACTAATGACATTAATTTTGATGATGGTCACTTTTCCATTAATAGGCCACACGGTACATGCAAAATAGTTTCCATTTCCTAACAGTTAATTTAAACGTGCCAAAATCGCACTAGTAATTCTCTGAAACACAGCAGCGCATTTTTTTAAAAGCCGTTGAAAATATCACTTAGAAATGTGCAGACTTAAGGTCTTTACTATCATTTATTCACATGCGATGCCACATTATCCCACAAAACCCTGCAAGCCTTTTAGTTTTAGCATCATAAACTCTATTTCAAGGTAGGAGTGTGTTAAACAAAGCAACCCTGAAAGGGAGAACTTTAAAATGTAGAGACATCACCAGACAGACTGCAGATGCAGCTCAAGCACTTGAACTTGTTCCTCTCATTCTTTAACTTTGACAGAAAAAAAGAGGAGAAATGCTGTTTTCAGTATCATTTAGGAACTGTCACCAGGCTCGCCATGGTCTCCCATCTCTTCTGTTGGTAAATTAACTTTGGACTCCGGTCCCGGTTGTCCTTCGTAACAGCCACTCCTCATTTTACAGCAGGCAGATTTACAAACAGCGAATCCTTGGGGTGAGTGAACTGAACTGAATCCCTTACTGAACGGCTCTGATCCTTTGACGGAGCATCTGAACTACAAACAAGGCTGCGAGCAAGCAGCCATTTCGTACGTTTTTATAGTGTACGTGGTGCTGCAAAAGTTTAAAATATGAAAACGCAACAGGCTGAGACTGTTTTACCTCCCTGGGAGTGTCCACTGCAGGTGCAGTGATCCATCCACCGAACATACAAGTAACCTGCAAACTAGTGCAGTAGCTCAAACTGTCAGAATCAGGCTCACCAGGTGCAACAGTAATATCAGTCGAAAAGGTTTCCACCTCATTTGAAACCGGCCTTCATCTCCAAAAGTCTGCAAGGAAAATTCTCAAATGTCAAGATTTACAAAAGGTGTGTTTATCAAAGTGCCAGAGGCCGAGAATGATGAGCCGGCTGAATCCCGGACCGCCCAGCCGTGTCTCCCTTCAGCGACTCGGATCTGCAGACACGACTCCAATCCAGTCCCAAACAAATCGGAGAACAAACATTTTGAACAAATCTTTTTCACGGAGCCGACCCTTGTGATTCAGTTCACTGAAAAAAACCATCACGCCCATTTCTACGTCAGAAATGGTGAAACCACTCCGAGGAAAACGACGAGAGTGACCGACCAACAGAAAAAGCGACCTAACCTCCAGGGGGACCCACTGAGCTGAAAATGCTAAGTTTAATTAATGTAAAAGCATGAATTAAATTAAATCATTAATTACTTTGCCTTCACACTTTGCAGGTTCAAGATTAACATTCATTTTCTGTATCACCCTTCCGTCCTGTATCATTTTCCAATTATGAGAGTAAAAGTCACGTATCGACGTCGACCAGGAAAAGGCTATCGCATTGAAGCAAATACACCCGACTTCTTCAAAACAACAACATGCTGTTTATGAGAATCGAGGGGCTCCGTCACAGCTATCGCGCCTTCATTGCACTGGCATGGACTCCAGCAGCCTGCAGGGGGGAGAAGATTGTCCCTGTCATTCACTCCTGACTCTGCCTGCGAGGCACGCAGTCATCCCCACATTCCCAGATACTCTTCTAATCTGTTTTCCTTTTCTGCAAAACCAGGCGCTGCCCAGCGGCAATCTGCAGCAAGTGTGGGGTGTGTGGGCATGTCTCAGAAATGAAGCAATGTTGCTTCTGTGAAAATGTCAATCCTTTATGAGAGTCAATAGAAATGTGAGAAAAAGCCAGTAAAGACAAGATGGTATATATACGCATATAGTGAAATCCTAAAATGTCCTTTCATTCATCCATAGCTTTCCTCTATGCTCCCTTAACACCTCTGGGCTCTATGCTTCATCTTGTCTTCATGTATCTTCTTTTAAAATGCATGTGTCATCCCCTCCTTCCAGCAGATTCTCCCCTGTGGTCTCGGAGGATTTTTGCGCGCGCCTCCTGCACCTTATCTAACATTTTCTCTATTAGAGCGTCCGGGGCACACAAGAAGCTACACGTTTACACGGCCGCTGGCTGACAGCCGCGCTAATAAAAGAGGTTAACATGTACCTCAAAACTCCAGGCTGCAGTGGATTACCTCCAGCAGTGAGGTGAGTTGGGCAAAAAATACATTTCTCAAACCTTCCAAAGAATAAAAAGAGCCCTCACAGTCACCAGCTGCGCTATATTAACTTTTCTATGAAAGGATAAAAACTGGATCACAATTAGCTTGGAACGAAGACGATTCATAATCGGCTTTGGTATCTTTAACCTGCGACTCCCATGCTCTCTCAATTAGTCCTCTTGACGCATCCTTGTTACTACTGGATTAACACGTGTCTGCTCTTGATATTTGCTCGCTTTGACATACTGTCAGTTTATTTTATACAATGTAGCTGTTTTCAATATGTATAAGCAACCTGCTGGAGCTCATCCCAGCTCTACTTGGATGGATGACTGCCTGGATTCTGGAGCTCATGGAGATAATCACCTCATCGTAAGTTTCTTCCCTGGAGATGCTCGGCCAGACCTTCCATTCCTGCCTGTTTATGGATGTTTCTGCTCTGGTTTTGTCTTTACTTACTAAGGGCCAATCCCAATACACCCCCTACTTTCTTCCACTAGCCCTCCCTCACTACCACTACCCCTAAAAAAGAAGCCACAGATTTTAGGGCACTTGAAATCTTCCCAGGGGCCTGTCCCAATACTCCCACTACTCCTACTTTCAGCACCACCCCTAAAATCAGGAAGCTGAGAGCCAAAAGCTGTTTTAATTTCAGCTGTAGCGCTGTTAATATGCCACTTTATTAAGTTTTCATATTTTTTCAGGCGTAAAAGTAACTGTTAAGATCCCCAACCTGGGCTCAGTTTATCCAAGTTAACTGTTAAGAAGAACTGTTAAGAAATTTGATCCGATGTTTTCGGAGAAGAGCCGCCGGCTCGGAGCAGCAGCAGTTCACGACCGGGTCAACCTGCGCCGTCGTCCCGGGGGAGAAACCTGCAGCTCTGTGGAGAATTACCGCTTGCTGAAATAAATCATTTAGGAAGATAAATGTTGGTTTAATAGATGAAATCTAACAGTTGTAGCTACGCCTGTTAAGAAATTTGCTCCGAAAATTTTGGGATTTCTGCCTGCCGGCTCCGGAGCTGATTTATGGTTCCGCGTTAAATCGACGCAGAGCCTACGGCGTAGGGTACGGCGTAGGGTACGGCGTAGGGTACGGCGTAGGGTACGGCGTAGGGTACGGCGTAGGGTACGGCGTAGGGTACGGCGTAGGGTACGGCGTAGGGTACGGCGTAGGGTACGGCGTAGGGTACGGCGTAGGGTACGGCGTAGGGTACGGCGTAGGGTACGGCGTAGGGTACGGCGTAGGGTACGGCGTAGGGTACGGCGTAGGGTACAGCGTAGGGTACGGCGTAGGGTACGGCGTAGGGTACGGCGTAGGGTACGGCGTAGGGTACGGCGTAGGGTACGGCGTAGGGTACGGCGTAGGGTACGGCGTACGGCGCGCGTCGCTGCGTAACCTACGCCGTAGGCTCTGCGTTGGTGTAACGCGGAACCATAAATCAGCCTTTATTCTGGCGTGATCTTCGGCAAACGAGTGATTATGTACATTCACTGAGTGAATATTATGAAAGTAAAATATATATTTCTCGCTAAAAATGTAATCAAAACACATTTTTATGCAGAAACTAACTCAAAATATTGATTTTATTCACTAAAAAATACCATGTGATGTCCACCAATTTTTTTTTTTGATTCAGTCCGCAAATGACCACGAAAAGCAATCTGGGAAATTTTTCTGGCCCTAGTTCTACTAGAACTAGTGAGCATCGGAAAACCCTTGATCCGTAGGGACAGATTCATAGCCACTACACTCGTTTTCCCCACTCCCCCTAGGTGAAAAGAGGAATTGGGACACCACTACCCTCACGGGAACGCGCAAAATTTAGGGGTAGGACTGAAAAGTAGGGGAAGTGGTAGTATTGGGACAGGGCCTAAAAAGCTTGACTCTTCATCTTTGCCTTAAAAACAAATCTTGATTTTGCTTTTGCAGTCTAGGTCTTATCAGTTTAGTAGCATGTGGCTGTATATGAGAGAAAAGTAGAGCTACTACTGTATACACCTCAGACTTCATGGCATTACTTCTGTCAGCAGCCGTACAGTAATAAACACCCCTTCCTTCGGCAGCCTTACACACTTGTGCCGTAGCATCGTCTCAATGACACATGATGTGAGGCGCTTTGAGTCAGGAGCACTTCCTTTTCTGCTGATACGAGCTATCTTGGTTTCATCTCTCATGAAAAAATCTGACTGTAGGACGGGGAAGACTTTTTGGAAATGTTCTCTGGCGGAGTCGAACCTGGTTTTCCTGTTTTTGAACGGTTTGAAATTGTTATAAACACTTACTATCTTCATTCATGGAAGTGTCTCTTAAATATAGATGGAAAATCTGGGTTTTATATGCCTGTCTTACCCAGAATGTTGACGACTTCTGGGGATTTTCACTACAGAAAGAAGTCTGTGATCATCCACTTTAGTTGTCTTCTAAGTTTCCTACGTTCCTGAGGCTTTTTTGATGTTAGTGAGCTCACTGGTGATTTCTTTTATTTTAAATATACAATTAACTGTTGATTTGGCCACACCTGAGGTTTTTATTATCTCGCTTTTAGATGTATGTTATGTTTCCAGTCTAATGATGTCCTCCTTCACTTGCATCTGTCATGGTCTGGGTTTTCGTAGATTTTTGGGTTTCCTTTTTTGTGTTTTACTTGGTTCTTTGTTTCGGTCATGCGTTTGTTAGTGCCCTCTCCGGGTTGGGAATCAGATACTGCCTCAAGTGGAGGAGTTCAAGTATCTCAGGGTCTTGTTCACGAGTGAGGGACGAATGGAGCGAGAGATCAAGAGGAGAATCGATGCGCCGTCCAGAGTGATGTGGAATCTGCATTGGTCTGTTGTGGTGAAGAAGGAGCTTTGCCTTTCGGCTCAGCTCTCGATTTATCAGTCCGTCTACGTTCCCTCATCTATGGTCACGAGCTGTGGGTAGCGACTGAGAGAACAAGATCACGGATACATGAGGCGTAAATTAATTTCCTTCACAGGGTGTCCAGGCTCTCCCTTAGGGATAGGGTGAGAAGCCTGGGAGGGGCTCAGAGCGGAGCTGCTGCTCCTCCGCCGAGAAGGAGCCAGATGAGGTGGCCTGGTATCTGGTGGGGACAGGGGCAGGGCCGTACTCCCCCAGCCCGGGGCCCGATGGGGCAGCAGGCCCCGCCGCCGCCAGATCCTTTTTTTTTGTTTTGTGGCACCACTTGGTTCATATTTACGGAGCCCCTCTGGTGACATTTGAAAAAAATAAAATAATGCGTGGCCCCGCATTAATAACTCGTGGCCACGCATTAATAACTCGTGGCCACGCATTAATAACTCGTGGCCACGCATTAATAACTCGTGGCCACGAGATAATCAATGCGTGGCCACGAGTTATTAATGCGTGGCCACGCATTGATTATCTCTTATAATGTTATTACTACACTCGCCATGACAATACTCTTGCTCTTTCATATAAATAGACTATAATTACCGTTATTAATGATGAATAACCATCCCACCAAGGAAGTTGCATCCACGAAGTCCAGAGAGAAGGTTATAATGCCATCCACGAGTAAAATAATGCGTGGGCACGAGATACATAATGCGTGTCCACGCATTGATTATCTCATGGCCAGGAGATATTAACTCGTGGCCACGAGTTAATAATGCGTGGCCACGCATTATTTTTTTTTTTTCAAATGTCACCAGAGGAGCTCTGTACATATTAGGTATAAAGCATTGTATAATATGTTGTGCTGAGATTTTCACACTCACAGTTAACATTAAAACTAAAACTGCAAGTGAATCTCCAAATGTATTTTGGGTAAAATTGTTCGTCATCAACAGCCGTCTATCAACATCATCATCGATCACTTGTCAACAGAGCACAGTAATCCTACAGCCTAAACATGAGCGGGAGTTAGAAACACAAAAGTGGAGTGATAAAGCGCAAAAAAAAAAAAAAGGGAGCAAGAAAAACCCAGGCTAGACGCATTTTTTGTTCGCCCATATCCTCCTCCTGTGGGAGATGAACCTGACGTTGTTAGCAGCAATTCATCCCCGGGCCCGGCCCGGGTAGGGAGCCAGGTTTACAGGTAGGCTACAGTTATAACAATCAAAGACACACTATGTCAGCTAGGGATGCAAATTATCGATTATTTCATTAATTGATAGTTGATAACCTTATCGATCGATCATCGATTAGTTGATAAGCGGCGTTTTTCCCCCATCTGAGATACAAACATAATTTTTTTTGCTTATATAAAATACAAAGGACATTTTAATGTATTCCTTAATCAAATATTTATTTGATACAAAAGTAACAAAAAGACATTTTTGTACCACAAGGAATATAATATAAAGTGCACTTCAAGGCTATTAGTAGTAGCAGCAGCCATAATAGTGTCATTTGTGTCAAGCTAATTTTAAGTTCTAGTTACGTTTTAAGTTAGAGTTTTGGCAGTGTTCAAAATAAAATTATGAGACCTGCTGTATTGGAGCACATTTTCTTTTAGTTAAAACTGTAGCGGGGACAGATGTTTAGAGAAACCTATGTATGTACCGGGTGAAGGCTGATTTATGGTTCCGCGTTACAACAACGCAGAGCCTACGCCGTAGGCTACGGCGGCGGCTCTGCGTCGATTTAAGGCGGAACCATAATTCAGGCTTTAGGGGAGCATATCGAAGAACAACCAGAAGAATATAGAGTGGATTAAAAATAAAAGTTAAGCACTGAGCTACATGTGTCTCCCGTCTGGGCCATTGCAGACTCATTGCCTGAGCATGATGTTACTAAAACCAAACATATCCGCCGTCTCTTTCTTACTTTATGTGCGCGGCGCAGCGAGTTGTGTCGCATTAAATGTGGTCCGGGCGTAATACCAGCTGGTGAAATTAAACGAAAAAAATAAATAAATAAATAGATAGATTTATTGTAATCGTTAATTTTAATCGGGTAATTTCATAACGGCAATTAATCGAAAATCGATTAATTTTTAACATCCCTAATGTCAGCAAGAAAACGTGAGTTTGTGGTAAATTGTAGATATAGTAGCCGGGCCGCCTAGCTTATTTCCTTCTCTGTCTCTTGGCTGTAGAGATGATTATAGGAACTGAGCA
This sequence comes from Cololabis saira, assembly GCF_033807715.1. Lineage (NCBI taxonomy): Eukaryota > Metazoa > Chordata > Actinopteri > Beloniformes > Belonidae > Cololabis > Cololabis saira. Next base: position 34,883,541 of record NC_084601.1, read on the forward strand.
GCTGCAAAGGGCCCGGTCATATGCCCCGCCCCCCGGCCCGGCTCTTATACTGTATGTTCCTCTACTGGGTGGTGGGGATGCTTCCTGAACGCCGCCCCTGAACGCTGAAGTGGTCTATGCATGTCCCACTCGGAGGAGACCTCGGGGAAGACCGAAGGACTTTGTCTTTCCACTGGCCTGGGAACACCTTGGGACCCCCCAGGCTAGTTGGATGAAGTAGCCGGAGAGGGAAGTCTGGATGGATGGATGGACGGATGGATGGATGGATGGATGGATGGATGGATGGATGGATGGATGGATGGATGGATGGATGGATGGATGGATGGATGGATGGATGGATGGATGGATGGATGGATGGATGGATGATGGATGGATGGATGGATGGATGGATGGATGGATGGATGGATGGATGGATGGATGGATGTGACCTGTTTCCTGTTTTATTTTGAAGAGTCTGTGTCCTTGTGGTTATTTATTTCTTGATTTCTCATGAACCTGTATTGTACTGTATTGTTAGCCCCTTGTTTTTGTCTTTTTCTTGCTCCTTGTTTGGTCCATTTTGTCTTTCAGTCATGTGTTTTTTGGAATTTTGTTTGTTTTCTGTTCATTTTTTTGGATTCTTGCCTGTGCAGCGCTTTTTGTTGAAATAAAGGACTCAACATTTCTGATGTATCTCGTTTATTTGGGCCCTGATAACTGACGTCATAACAGCATCAACATCAGTTTGGACTTCATATTAACGTTGACTCACCTGATATTAAAGCAGAGACATTTTTATCAGCTTCCTTAGTCTTTATATAACATTACTATAATTCATTAGTGCTAAACGGATCATTTTGTGAGTCCACTTGTCTCTGCATTTGTCAAATTTTGATTGTTTTATTGGAAATCCATAGTGGTGGATCTAAAAAGCATATTTATATCAATCATGAGAACTCATTTATAAAATGCTTCTGGACCTAACGAAGGTCTCCAATGATTTTCTGAATCACAAAACTAAAGAAACTATTTAATACTACCTTTTAACAACCATCAAATCAACATTAATATTCTGAATTTTTTAAACAGTTACAATTGACAGTCTTAGTTTTACTTAATAACTTGGTTCCCAAGCCTCAGGGAAACCTTTTCCTCTAGGATTAACTGGGCTCATCAGAAATAACCTGAAATAAAGCATATTTAATCAGTCAAGCAGGAAGAACATCCATTTGGTTTTTAATATGCTTTAAAAAATAAAGTTAAACTCATTTCTGTTCATCCTTTGATATTAGGAGCCTGTTTTCAAACTATGCTTATGTTTTAAAGGGTGCATTAGGTGTTAAATGGCTATTTATTAATAAAGTAGGCAGCAAATTCTGAAAGAGAAAACAAAGTGGCCGTCTCTGTTGTCTCAGGAAGCTCCATCAGTACTGAATGATACAAATGCTGTGAATAGTAACGCTGCCATTGGTATGAATAACCTTGCTTCATAGTCCGCTCACATTTTCATGTTGAGATTCCACAGAATTGGTTTTGGTCGGGTACACTCCCCTTAAGACCCGAGTTAAAACCAGGCCGGCATTCAAGCGTCTACTGGCTGAGGAAAAACCTCCAAGCTGTTTTGTATTAGAGTCAGGTGAGTAGAAGAAGTGAGCAGAAGCTCAGACGCCACACATCGCTGGAGGCTTAACTCATCGCCGGTCCTCACTGAGGGAGTGAGACAGTTTGGCTTTGGTAGCGACTAGCAATGAAGAAATACGGACAGCGGTATCAATCAGGGAAACAAGAAGCAAAGAGCAGCTCTTTGGGGTTCATTGGCTTTTTAACAGTCATTCTCTTCTGTTTCAGAGCACCATTTGGGCCGCGGTACAAAGTGGTGTCACGCTTGAATGCACTTACACAAGTAGAAGTGCAACTTCTAACTTTTTCTAAAGGCTAATGGCGATGACGTCACGATAATGGACAATGGAGAAAAACAATGGAAACTCAGCCTACTAGTTTACTCAAAGCATTTCTGTGGGACTATACCAGAATAATCCTTCGCTCCTTCAGTCCTTCACCACTGATAATATTTACGATGTGCTGAAGATGATTTTATGCTGCTGTTCGAGTCTTCCATCGTTACTAAAAGCTCTTGATGAAAAATCACAGCAATTCTGGATGGAAATAAAGGTTGTCACATTACGTAAGCTTGTCAAATTGATGCTACTTTGAATGGATGCTATAATCAAAGTTAAAGATGGTCCTACAAAATATCAGTGTGGGGTTTTTTTTGGCAGACAGTTTAAATCCTGTTTTTAACCTGCTGTCATTGATTAAAACAGGTTTGAGCTTGAGTGGTACCAGTACTCGAGTTGTAAATAAAAATCAGGGGGGATGGTGGATTTTATCATATGGGGACAGATAATTTGTGCTGATTACAAATAATATAATATATTACAAATAATAGCAGTGACCAAAACACCTGCAGAAATACTGCAGGAATGACATAGCAGCAGTTAAATGCAGCCTTCTGTAAGCTTTAAATATCCACTGGGCTTACATCAAATACATCAAAACACAACAATAAAAAACACTTTTCTGAACTTATCAATATGACTCTGTCCTTCACAGGATAAGTAAAATTGATCACTGCAAAAACTCATTACACTTAAAACAAGACTCATCACTGGAAACAATTTTCACCTGTTTCAAGTAGATTTTCACTTGAAATAAGTAGGAAAATCTGCCAGTGGAACAAGATTTTTTTGCTTGTAATAAGAAGATAAATCTTGTCCCACTGGCAGATTTTCCTACTTATTTCAAGTGAAAATGTACCTGAAACAGGTGAAAATTAAAGGTTAAAATTCCTCTGTGTGATCATAGAAGAAAAAATTAGCTGGAAGCCTCACATCAAACATGTTCAAAACAAACTGTCAAAAAGTATTTCATTATTAGCAAAGGCAAAACATTTCTTGAACTATAAATCACTACTCATCCTCTGTAACTCATTGATCTTACCCTATTTAAATTACTGTTCGGAGGTTCGGGGGAACACATACAGAAGCTCACTTCACTCCTTGTGCATATTACAGAAAAGAGCTGTGAGAATAATATACAATGCAGGTTACCGGGAACAACACAAATAAATTATTTTTACAATCTAAATTACTAAAATTTCTAGATCTAGTCAATTACAATACAGCAACATTAATGTTTAGAGCCAAGAATAATTTATTATTACCAGGACATATACAGGGGATATTCTTTGAAAGGGAGGGAGGTTATAACCTCAGGGGCCAACTTAATTTTAAAGTTATCAATAGACGCACAACACTGAAAGAGCTTCTGTATGTCTACCCATGGTGTAAAACTTTGGAACAGCCTGGGCATAGATCTAAAACAAAGTCAAAACATATCACAATTTAAAAAAAGATATAAAGAAACTTTTTTCTCAAAATATAGTGGCGAATAAAAATGTAGATATATAGATTTATTTAATATGTGTATATATATATAGATAAATATTATGGAAACATGTTATATATATGTATGTATATGGATATATAGAGATATACTGTATTATACATACATACAGTATTTATGTATGGGTATATCTCTGTTAATATAAATGGATATATAGTTATATGTAGATATGTGGATAAATGGATGTACTGTATATTCATGTTGATATATAGACTTACATTATGTTTTTTGTGTTCTATAAGTAAGCTCATTGATTCTCTTGCTATTTGGAAAAATGTATATAAGATTTAGGGGTAGGACCTGATAAGTATATACTTCAATCCTACTCCCTTTCGATATGCTGGTATATATATATATATATATATATATATATATATATATATATATATATATATATATATATATATATATATGTATATGTATGTATGTATATGTATGTATGTGTATATGTACGTATGTGTGTATGTGTATGTATGTGTGTATATGTATATATATATATATATATATATATATATTTGTACTTTATTTTTTTAACTTTGTATTGTTCTTTTTTAATATGCATATTCGAAATAAAGCTCAATAATAATAATAATAATAATAATTGTCAAATAAGTTATTTTTCTGGTGTTATTTTTCTGGTGATGACTCTAAATGTTGAAATAGCAGTAAAACCACATTCATTGATGAACTGACATAAGGGATGGGAAGGGGGGATGGCAGTTTTACAGGGGGGATGATTTGGACCGTTTTTATTTCAGGGGGGGGATGCCATCCCCCCTCATCCCCCCTCAACTCCAGTACTGGGTGGCACCACTCCTCACTCATTTATTCTCATCTTCACTTGATGTGATGTAATGCCTAAATTGGATCTGCTCACTCTTTTTTTTTTTTTGTCTTTTTGTCTTTTGTCTTTTTTGATCGGCTCACTCTTGACAGAAACCTTTAATCCAATGTTCAGTGAGTTGTAGTTAGGTAAATTAGAGGGAAATAAACTAGTTAAAGCCTCCATCAATAGGTGCTTGCTGGAGTCAAACAAAGGTGCACATAGACCTGATATCAGTTATATTCTATCCTTTCTGTGGTTCGGTGTCTCTTTCTACAGAGTTATGACCCAGCATGCAAGTCGTTGCCACAAAAAGAGTTAATTTGTACCCCCTTAGGGAAAGAAGTTTAACTGTTACACTCTTCTGTGCATACGTAACTTCCCAAGTGTGAATAACTTCTCAACTGGCAAAAGACAAATCCAACCAGGAGATTAGCTGTTTATTATTAACCTGCATATTTATTTGCTATTTTAAATAAATACCTGCATTGTTTTTATAAAACACTCAACTACAATCCTTGAGAGAGATTAATCAGCAGCAACTTTTGGATGAAAATCTTTTCCATAAGGCCTTGGACAACAGACTTGTCACACATTATTGATTGCTCGGCTATTGGGAGGGAACGAGTGTAAATGTGTGAACACCAGGCAGGACTGTACAGGAGCAAGGAGCAAATTCCTTTGCCAAATTTCCCAGAACTAATCAAGTTCAAACTAGAAGGTTTCTGTCCCTTCTGAAAAATAATTTCTGTTGCTGCTGGGGTTAATGTTGCTGGTTTCTGGGTCTTTGGTGGTCTTAACGCTACAAATACGATTACTGATGGAGCATAAATGTGAAAAATCTCTACTTTTGCCAAATTTGTTGTAGAGTATTACATCAAAATTACTGGTAAGTCAATAACACTCAAGAGATGGTCTTTTCATCACTATTAGCTTATATTTTTGGAGATATTTTCCTACGAACACACAGTGGTTATGACAATAGTGAGTTCATTTTCAGTGTCATATTAGCAGTCAAACATCATTTCTAAGTGTTTTTCTCTTTTATTTCTTCTTCTCATGTAAATCATTTTGCAAGAAATGACTCAGATGTGTGATTTATACATTATATTATAATGATTGTTATATAAGGTCCTATTACATGCTCGAAAAAGTACTTTGCTAATAAACCAGGATGAGGTCCTTGAGCTGGAGATAATCAGGCAAATTACTACTCGTCAATTTTGTGGCATTATGAGAACCCTCACAGTGAAAGCAAGCTGTTTGGACGAGAGCGCAACCAGTTTTCCTCTGATTAGAGGTGAAGGTATAGGTGTTGGGAAGGGGTGCAAGCAGAGATGCTATTAAACTCCCATTGACGTGTCACATGTGAAGGAGCATGGTTCTTGATCAGCACGCGAACTCACCCGGGTCGGTGGTGTAAATGACCTTGTAGCTTTCAAACGCTCCCTTTGGTTCTTTCCACGACACATCCAGCGTGGTGGGACTCAGGACTCTTGCACGAAACCTCCGCGGTGATGAAACTGGACAGAGAGAGGGCAAAATTACCTGCATTACACATTTATCTGCACATATATGCATCAATGAAAATGTTTACATATATATATATATATATATATATATATATATATATATATATATATATATATAGGACTATATAGGACTGATAAAGTTCTTGTTTTCTGTAATGCAATTAAAAAATGTCATACATTCTGGATTCATTACAAATCAACTGAAATATTGCAAGCATCTTATCATTTTAATATTGCTGATTATGGCTTACAGTTTAAGATTTAGATTCCCAGAATATTCAAATTTTTTTAAGCTATAAGCCATGATCAGCAATATTAAAATCATAAAAGGCTTGCAAAATTTCAGTTGATTTGTAATGAATCCAGAATGTATGACAGTTTTGCATTACAGAAAATAAAGAACTTTATCACAATATTCAAATTTTCTGAGACAGTCCTGTATATGCATATATATATATATATATATATATATATATATATATATATATATATATATATATATATATATATATATATATATATATACATATCGTAGTCATGCATGATCCATGTCTCCAATATTTCTTTGGTTAATAGTGGAAAAACTGCAGTTGTCATTAACGTATGTTAGTGGATTACGCCCATAACGATGAAGGGAGTTCAACTTCGTGCTTTACTTCTCACTTTGGAATTTTGACAAAAGGATACCAAGTTTCCCAAAAGATATATATGTGAATGATTTTTAACTGCACGCATCTATTTATCCATGTCTCCTCTCGCTGTATTTTATTTCCCCCAACACAGAATCTGCTCTCCTCCCGTCTTCAGTGCAACACTGTTCCACTGAGCATAATACACCAGTGAGAGCGTCACGATGAGATTGAACTCCCTCCAGAGTCGCGGTGGCGCGGAGAGGGGCTGTGTTTCCAAACCGTAAGAAAAGGGAGAATGAGAAAGAAGGGACAGACTGTATCTCATCCAGGGGAGGATACACAACAGCGCAATCAGTTTGCACAGATGTCACATTAAAAAGCCCAAAAGTCCCATTCTGCTCCTGTTCCTCATCTTCCTCTCCACTGATGAGTGTGCATTGTGCTCGTCTCTGTGGGGTACGACGGGCCTTCGTCTGTGTTCCACTTACCGTTGGCATCAAAGCAATGCTCCTGCCTCTCATCCTGATTAGCGGTTGGCCCTGTCAGCCGCCTGGAGGCCTATACCCCCCACTTTTCACACTCTACCCTTCCCTAGATTCATTTGTTTTTCTCAAGCGCACACTCTCTCCCCGTCTCCTTCCCCTCATCCGTCCCTGTGTCATTCTCTGCATGTATACATATTATCCCTCCCAGTCCTGATCTCATTTTCTTTCCTCACCATTTTTCTTTTGTTTTTTTCTGTTTGTTTGCCCCGACATTCACGGGGGGTGAGAGGAGAACAACGAAGAGGAGCGAATGTGAGGACTTTTTAACTTTAAGGAAAAAGAATAGCAAAGGGAAAGGCAGCGGAACCAGGGAAGAGTATTAGGGCAGGAGAAAAAATATTTCAGAGGGGGAGATTTTTTTTATTGTGCACTTCGAGAAAAAAGTCGAAATATCGAGAAAAAAGTCGAAATATCGAGAAGAAAGTCGAAATGTCGAGATTAATGTTGAAATACAATTTCGAGAAAAAAGGCGAAATTTCGCGTTTTTTCTCAACATTTCAACTTTGTTCACGAAATTTCAACTTTTTTCTCGAAATTGCACTTCAACATTATTCTCGACATTTCGACTTTTTTCTCAACATTTCGACTTTTTGCGAATAGTGAAAGTGCATAATGAAAAAAAATCTTCCTCCTCTAAAACATTACTTTTATTCTTCTCCTGCCTGGCCCTAATACTCTTCCGTAACATTTGTATCACAGAGGGTTTCAATCCAATGAGCTGCAGAGTCTCCACAACGGTTGACAAAGACAAAGGCCTCCCCCTGTGTAAAACGACTGCAGAAAAGTCACCAACGCTGTGTCAGTGGAGCCGTTTGCATGAAGATCGTACACAGTGCCGTTGAGTTTTCACAGGAATAAGGCGATTGTAAAGTACCACAATGACAGGAACCACATTTTCCAGGGTGTGCATTCACCCTATCATTTCCACACCAGCACAGCCAGATCCCACATAATAAATATGTATCGAGACGCAACACATTCCCCAGTTTACTCTAATTAACTCTGGAAAAAAAAAAAAGGAAAGCCGAAGGGTAGAAAATAAGATATGAAACCCACAAACTCTTCTGTGTTTGTGTCTTCATTACGAGGTAAACAGTCTGCTGCTTCCAACTTCTTTAAATACCTACACACTGATTGATGCCTCGTGTTGCTTTGATGCTCAGGAGCGAAATACACAAGAGGCTTAGAAGAATGGTTCACCCAAAACAACAAAATAAAAGTGAATAAAAAGGAGAACTTCTTTAGAAACGTTTTCCGAAGATGGAAGAAAAAACGGCGATCAACCGTTGCAATATTGAAACAACGTTCAACTGTTAAATGGCCGTTGTATTTCAAATTAAAAAGTAACAAAAGCCAGTTAAGGGAAGTTAAGTTTCTATTATTTATTCATTTATTTCATCTGTAAAAAAGTTGGAGAAATAACTGCTAGGGGAGAAATAACTCCTGCAAGCATTTTGGGAAATCCTAACATTAAAAAAAATCTGTTGCTTTGTTCTAAAATCATAAAAACGCGAAGTATGTAGATGACAAATGTAAAGTGGATTTCCTTTTTCCTTCCCCTTTCTTTTTCAAGTCTTCTCCAGGTTGCTTTATTCATATCAATGTTACAAGAAACCGATTTTTCGGTTCTTTCCTGTATCTTTCTGGAAAACACGTGATTTGGTCAAGCTGCCGGGCCAATTGCAGCAAACCTCTGCAAAGTTTTGAGTGAACCTTATCTTTGTGATTTCTTTTCTTCCTTTTTTTTTTAAAAAAAAAAGGTTATTAAGAAAAGAAAAGTATTTGTGTAGGTATGCAAAGAAACTTGAGCTCAGCACAGGAAGTATAATCCTTCTACTGGAGAAGATGTGAAGCCGGCGCATTCGACAGCAGGCAAATATACAGAGAAATACATAAGGAATACTCTACCAATTTTCTCACCAACCTGGGGATGAGAACGAGGGCTGCTTTGGATTTCGGCTCAGGATTTAGCTCACTGTCTTGGAAACAAAAGGACAGTCTCTCGCCGGAAGAGCGCGGCTCAAATCCCAAACGATTCGAGATGCGGAATTCGCACCTTTCTGTTTGTAGTAGATAACCGACTCGCGATGTGCTCCTGTTGGAGTGCAGTCGTATCTACACGTGTGTGCATGAATTATGTATGTTTGTTCGCAGCTGGAAGCAAATATAATCTGATCTTCACACAGAAAAAAAAAAAAGAAAAAATATCTTTGTTTTTTCTCTTCTTGCTTCTTGAGAAACTTGCTGGTTCCTTTGCAGCATCTCTCTCTCACACAAACGCACACTCTCACACGAACACAGACACAGAAAGCCTTGGATTTCCTCTGCGAGGTGCATGCACACACAGAGACACGTATCGCACTGTGTGCAAATAGCCTGCTGAAGACAAAAAAGACCTTGCCGGCCGAGATAGGAACTAAATCCTCATCTATTTTTCATTGAGGATCTTGTGCAAACAGCAGGGTCGAGTGTCCGTCACACCGCGACGTGAATCGTGCATCAGCTCAGAAGGGCACAGATTTGTGTACATTTTAAATTACAGTCACTTGGAAAAGAAAGTACGAGCTCTATCACTTCCAAGCCTTCACGTATCAGCACGTCACAAACTATTCTGCTCCTTACCAGCTCTTACAATTAGGTAAATACAACTTCTGATTAATAAAAAGTAGGGATATATTACATTGTATGGTCATTTATTTGACAAGTTTTTAAATACTAGGCACGTCCGTTGATTCAACAGCTTTAGCAGAAAATGAAACCAGGGAAAGGGGTTAAAATCAATATCTTGATTCAGGCAACTTTAGAAGCAATAAAGTGTAGTAATTACTTTCTGTATGACTTTATCAATCTTTCACATTGTAGTAGAAGTATTTTGGCAATATTTCTAAGTATTTCCCACTCTCCTTTTTGCAGCACTGCACCACTTCATTGAGGTTTAGGCTCTCTTTTGTATCCCGCTTTCTTAAGATCCTCAACCATTTCCCTCTGCTCCCTCTGTTCAAGCTCTGACTGGACCACTGCAATGGGTTTTTTCTTTTTTTATGTAGATTTAATGAGGTGATCAGGTTCAGCGTCTTGTTCCAAGATCAAATTTCAGCAAAGCTTTAATTATCAAGTTAGAACCACAGTTGTCTCCAGAAAACTAGATGCAATCTGTTCAAAGGACATTGTTCACGATAGCTGGTGGTTTGTTCAGATGCAACGTGTACTTTTTCTAAAGGTTTTCCTCAACTCTTCCTTTTAAGACACATTTGTGTAATCTTTTCATAATTGTATCGACATGAACATTCAACATGCAGGATCTTAAGAGTCTGAGATGTAGCTGCATGGACTGACTGTGGGGTGAACTTGATGTCCACTCCCTGGAAGACTGGCAACTGTCTTGAATGTTCCCCACTTGTGAGTCATTTTCATAGAACTTTCACTACATTTTTGGGCAACAAATTATGCTTCTTTAATACCAATACGGATGTTTTTCCTCCTTGGCATTGCAGTAACAAACACCTGAATGTTCAAAACAAGGAAAGAGCCAAAACATCTCCCTTTTATGGAGTTGCTTACGCCTGCTTATGTATGGAGCCAAATCAAGGCCAAAAGTTTTGCTAATTTGAAAATAAAATTGTAATTGAAAAACTAAGATTTGAACCTGAAAATTCAAGTTTTGATCATGAATTTATTTTTTTACAGTTTCAATTTTTTTTTTCAGTATCAGATCTTTTTTTTCAGTTTCACATCTTTTTTTTCAGTTTCACATCTTTTTTTTCAGTTTTTTTCAAGATCTGAAACTGAAAAAAAGATCTGATACTGAAAAAAAAAATTGAAACTGTAAAAAAATACGTTCATGATCAAAACTTGAATTTTCAGGTTCAAATCTTAGTTTTTCAATTACAAAACTTTTGGCCTTGATTTGGCTCCATACGTATGGCCATCTAATGAGGTGTACTTGATTAGCAGCACCCGGCTACCACATTATCCTAACGGATAAGCGGAAGAAGAAGGATGGATGGATGGAATCTATCATACATTACTGTTAATCTGGGATTGCATCTAACTCATTTTGAAACGTGGTAAGGACCAGACGGTATAAATTAAAGCTGAAAAAAGACAGTTACTGTAAGTGACACATCAGAAGGTGAGAAGGTCAGTGTGTGAGGAGGAGACAGCACAGAGCTCGGTGGAGACGACAAAAAAAAAAAGAAACATCTGCGGGTGAAAACCTTTGACATGGGTGTGTTTTACAAACGACTTCAAGGCCAACGTTGTTATTGCCAAGAGAAGATTCTCTTAGAGACACTAGGTGAACATTTCAACATCAGTAAATCAGGATCACAGAGAGACTGCAATTACCACATGGGACACTGTGTTTTTCTCTCCACACCTGACACTGTGGGGTCAGGAGGAAAAGTCTCTTTTACAGCTTCACGGACAAATGGATTGGGGGGGTGAGGGTGGTTGGGTGCTGTCATCGCTCTCTGAGCAAATTGGAGTTGATTTATTTCTTTGTGGAAAGATTGTAAAAGATGAAAAAAAGAAATAATATATATGGATCCTACAGTAAATTGTCAGGAGTGACTTCCTTTGTCTTATCAAATATTGAACATCTGTAGATGTTTGAGTTTTGACTGGACCAAAAAGGACAAAGATGAGGAGTAAATACAATTTGTAAAGATGTTATGGTATTATTACTGAAGATTGATAGATTAATGAAATACATTATCTAAAAGTACAAGATATAAGCATTAAACTTTGATCACATTTCCCTCGTCTGTTCCCCTCAAGCCCCCGTTACCTCTGCAGACGTCATCACTTCAAGACAAGGCAAACATGAGAAGCTAATGACATTCCTCTCTTATCCATCACGTTTGAAACACCGATTCAGTGACACGTGTTGAATTAGAGGGATTCAAGAAAGACTAAGTAATAACGACTCTAACTCACTTGTTGCATTAAGAAACTGAGTGAACAACGACAGCAGAATAAAGACGGCGCCTTCTTTGTTGCATTTCTTTGGATTCTTGGGGCCAAATGCTTCTACCCGGAGGTCAGACTGGTTTTTATCTATCAGTCTTTCAAACGTCCATGTTTCAGCGTCAGAGAAGACCTGCTGCAAAACCTCTAATGCCGTCTGACTCCACAGAAAACAAAGAGCCACAGACGCGACGAGCGTCTCGGTGGAAAGGTTCCAGGCTCCTCGTAAGTCTCCGGCTCCCCTTGGCTCGCCGCTGTAACCCCGGATAGCACACCATGCCTTTAATTGAGGAATGCTGAGGTTGGCTTCCAGTTTTCTGGTATTCTGGCCAAAACCTAGCAACTGTCTCCATTGTGATAGTTATTCCTTTGCACACGTATCTGTGCGAGCAAAGTTGAAGGTCAACACACTCTCAGTCGGAGCTGACGTGATCACCTGTTATTGGATGAGTCGACAGAATCAAACACTGGTAACTATCATCACTTCATTAACCCTTGTGCTGTCTTCTATCTATTCTTCTATCCCTCTTTCCTCCTGCCATGCTCTCTCCTTCCTTCCTTCTTCCTTTCCTCTTTTCCTCCTTTTTTACCCTCCTTTACTCCTTTTTCTTCCTACCTCCCTTCCATCATTCGTACCTTTATTGCCTTCTTTGCTTTTCCTTCCTTCTTTCCTTATTTTATCCATTCCTTCCTTCTTCCCTCCCTTTTCCTTTCCTTTTCTCCCTTCTTTCCTTTATTTCTCCCTTCCTTCCATATTTTCTCCCTTCTTTCCTCCCTTCCATCTTTTCTCCCTTCCTTACTCCCTTTCCTACTTCCTTCCTTCTTTTCTCCTTTCTTCCTTACTTCCTTCTTTCCTTCCTTCCATCTTTTCTCCCTTCCTTACTCCCTTTCCTACTTCCTTCCTTCTTTTCTCCTTTCTTCCTTACTTCCTTCTTTCCTTCCTTCCATCTTTTCTCCCTTCCTTACTCCCTTTCCTACTTTCTTCCTTCTTTTGTCCTTGCTTCCTTACTTCCTTCTTTCCTTCCTTCCATCTTTTCTCCCTTCCTTACTCCCTGTCCTACTTCCTTCCTTATGTTCTCCTTTCTTCCTTACTTCCTTCTTTCCTTCCTTCCATCTTTTCTCCCTTCCTTACTCCCTGTCCTACTTCCTTCCTTCTTTTCTCCTTTCTTCCTTACTTCCTTCTTTCCTTCCTTCCATCTTTTCTCCCTTCCTTACTCCCTTTCCTACTTTCTTCCTTCTTTTTTCTTTTCTTCCTTACTTCCTTCTTTACTTCCCTCCATCTTTTCTCCCTTCCTTACTCCCTTTCCTACTTCCTTCCTTCTTTTCTCCTTTCTTCCTTACTTCCTTTTTTCCTTCCTTCCATCTTTTCTCCCTTCCTTACTCCCTTTCCTACTTCCTTCCTTCTTTTCTCCTTTCTTCCTTCCTTCCTTCTTTCCTTCATTCCTTCTTTTCTCCCTGCACCCTCCCTTGACCCAAAGACAGCACAAGGGTTAATGGGTTTGTATCTGTGTTTTCTAAAAATTTCATTTTTTTGTTTCAAATGTAGTCCATTACAAATCTGTAGATATCACACCCTTGGTTACAGATAAAGAAAAGAAGGCAAAACAATGTTATGGTTTTAATATTTCAAATGATTAAAGCAGCACAAAGGAAGTATTTAGCATAAATGGTCCCTGTGGCTATGGAGGTTATTTACTTTTACAACACTATGTCCACAGTAGCTCTGTTCGCTGCCTCCAACAACACGGTGCAGTCATCATGAGAGATAACTGGGATGGGAGGCAGGGAGTTAGTCCATGCTTTCTCAAAGTAATCAAATATTCCTTCAAATGGAAATGAAATTGATATTTTAATGCAGAAAAAAAAATCATTTCTGCTGCTTTAGACAACTAATAAAAGGCATTGTCAGTGCAATTCAATGAAAATGAAAATAAATATATCTAGAATGTGGATAGTCCAGTAACAACCAGGGACTTTTTGATTGTTATGAATTGTTTTCTTGGCAGGCAATATTCTATTAAGCTTCGTCTCTATTTAAATATTACATAATAACACTAGAGCAGAGGTATTTGTAAAACAGTGTATGATAACAGCAGTATTGTGGCTCTCTGACAGCCGATGGGAGCAAACAGGTCCAGACCCGGCAGTGACCTCCCTCGGTCTAAAACCAGTTTGTGGGGTAAAAGCAATCCAGGTTTGCAAATGATATCACACAGCGGCGCCATTCACAGCCCCGACTTGCCTTCACGATACGGCGGGGCATCAGCGCGTGCACCGAGTATGCGGCTTATGTAACCATGTCAGCGGGCTTTGGTTCGCAACAGGTTCAGTCCTGTTGCAGGTTCAGCCCTTTCAGCAACCTCGGAAAGATATCCAACTCAAGACAAATTGGCTCTTCAGAACACACGCCACACCCATCAAAGTATGAAGTATGGTCAACATTAATGTATCTAGAATCCACAGAAAGGACTTCGGTATAATGAGACAAAATCAACTCATCTGAGCGGAAACAACTTAAAAAGGTCAGTCCATTATTTGCATTAAAAGGTGGTGTTTAACATTCAGTGTGATAATAACGTTAAGGAGGTTCATCTCAGACTAATCGGGTCTTGTGTGAGGTTATGCATTAATTGCCATATAAGTTAAATCAATTCAATAATCTGATAAAAAAAAATTTAAAAAAGCTGATTTAAGACAAGCCGCCCTGCTCTTATCTTGTAGAGACACTAATAAAAGACATGAATGTTCTCCAAATTAATAAATTACTTACTAGTCCCATTTGCATCCTGACTTCTACACATCTGTAATTAAAATTCACCTTTCAGACTCCCAGGAGATAAATCAACAGGTCGCAAGCATGTGAAGATAAATTATAGAGGTGAAAGAATGTGCCGCAGACGGAGCAGCATATCTCTCCATAGGAACCGTGGCTTTATGGCTTTATGGCTTTTTAGCTTGGCAGACATGTGAAGTTAAAAGAACACCGAAAGGATAGATGAAACAAAAATGAATAGTTTGAAAAGTGAAGTCAGTGTCTTCAGAGTGCAGCTGCACATCAAGAAAGTCACAGCGAAATCCGGATGTTTAACCTGCTGATTAGAACCTAAAATGAGACACCTGCACTTCCTAAAAGGGCCACACAGGTTTACTACCCCAGAAATGATTTGAAATCTTTATTATAATGGTCATTTATAAAGAATTTCTAGCCTTCCTTGGAAAAGTTAGTCTTTTTAATTCACTGTGGCATCTAGACTGTCAGATAGCAGTTCGATACCATAAGGTGAACACCGGCAACTTCCTGCTCGGCACCATGAGTAAACAAAGCCCTCGCGGGCCCCGTTGGCCATTACAGCAGCACAGTAAGCCTTGTTTAGCCCCAGGATGCCCGTCATGGATAAAACTGTGGTGAAGAATTACTTAAACCAGGACTATATGAGCTTGCAAAGCCCCTTACTACAAAACAACAGTAATCCTTACTCAAAGATTAGAGAGGTTTCTTCAGCCACACATCCTCTTGTCTTTCGGATTGGATTGGAAATGTCTGGCTTGACTTATCATTCGTCCCCCCTGGTATTTATTTATTTGGCCACACTGATTCCTTTGTGGTAAACCGGCTTTTGGCCTTGCTGAACCTGCCGCTCCTGGAGTGGCGAGCCAGCCAGGAGAGGTACTTACCTTGGCCTTGTGCTGCATGAGGGAAGAAGGTGATGAGAGCAAAGCCCAGCAGGCAGAGACTCAGGCGGACTGAGAACTCCATCCTGATGAAAGCAGACCGGAGGATACGCCAGACCTGAGGGGAGGTACAGGGGGGGGAAAAGGGGGGAAAACGGGAAGATTGGAATGGGGCAAGACAGGTGAGGGCCGATGGGAGACAGAGAAAGGTCACAATGAGAAGGGCGGGCAGAGGTCTTAAATTACCCACATGACATCTACTTATTATGGAATCATAGCTTATGATGAAATATAAATGTACTTCTATTTGGGTAACAATGAATCATGCATGTGAAGAGAAATACTTCTGAATATAATGCAGTCTAGTACACCTTTATCTAAATAATACATCGAGTAGAATTAAGACCTTGTAAAAACCATATAAAATATCAGTACGGAGCTGTAATGTTGGCCTGAGAAGGCTGGAGCGAAGTGGAGTCATTGACTCCACCCTCTAAAAAACAGCTGCTATGACATGGTTGTAAAGCACACTTTTCTACTTTTTCTCTGTTACTTTGATCAAAGCATGTTTTAGAAATGTCATAAAGAGTTAAGGGAACAGTTTCAGCTTAAAAAAAAAGATAATCATAACCCATGTCTCCTTTAAAGAAGACATTATGCAAGTTTTCTTTTTAAGTTGAGAGAATGTCCTTAACCTTTGTGGCATGCTTTGGTTTCAATACCACAGAAATAGAGAACAAAGCCTCTTTCAAACCACATCTTTACATCTCCTTTCACAACAGCACTTTCAGTGGATGAAGTCCACTCACTCGCCTTAGCTCCATCGATCGCCCCTTCAGTGAAGTGTGTCTCTTTTGCAATTACTGTTACCACTTCGAGCTACAGTAAATCAACTTCATGAAAATATGAAACGAATGATGAGGAAGCTGCATGATTTTATTGTCATTTTGCTCTGCGATGTCAGCCTGCCATCCACAAACAGCTCACTGGATTAAGATCTACATGGACCCAATCAAATCAACACATGGTTCTAATTTGCTTATATATCCTTGGATTCATACACGTGTGTGTATTTGTACTTCAATTCATTATCCATCTAATGTACTTTAGAAGTTGTTTGCATTTGTAATGCCAATTTTAAAAGCAGTGCACCCTGCAGAAGGCAGGGATGAAGTTAAATCAAGTGCCTGACTCCACATTTAATCCCCTTCATATTTCCTCATATTCCACCAAATTTTGCAGCTTTGATTTTTTTTTTCCAATTCACATGCAAATTACTTCTCAATAAAGTAGAACAATGTTCATGCTAGGCTGAATCAGTGTGGTTGCAAGAAAGTGAAACGTATTACACACAACACATAAACATTCAGAAAACATGTCTGACTCTGGGCTGACCAATGGGGAAGCTTCCGCCCACTGCGGGATGTTTGTGTCAAAATGATTCAATCAAAAAAAAAAAGACTTCAAAACTTTTTTCACTTCAATCAAAAATAAAATCACTTCAAATCGAAAGAAATATTTTAAATTAAAAAAAAGTGTTCAAATGCAATTTTTTGGGTCTCAAATATTTTTTTGCATTCAAACACTTTTTCTTTGATTGAAAAAGTTTTTTTTTATTGAAGTGATTTTTTTTATTGAAAATATTTTTTTCTTTTTGAAGCAACTTCTTTTTTTATTAAATGATAAAGACACAAATGTCCTACCCATAATATGGCCCAAACACAAAAAAACACTACTTCAATCAAAAAAGTTGCTTCAAAGAAAAAAAACTTCTATCAGAGAAAACATTTCCAATTAAATAAAAACAGTGTTAAAATGCATTTTTTGAGTCTCAAATGTTTTTTTGCATTCAACCACTTTTTTTCTTCTTCTGATTGAAGCAATCTTTTTTTTTGATTGAATAATTAAGACACAAATCTACCTCCATAGAATATCTGCGCATTTATATTAAGTTCACTAAGCTACTTAAAAACATTTGACAATACATGTTTAGTTGCAAACATATGGTTGTTTTGGAGTTCAGTACAAATTTGAATCTATTCCAGTGGAAAATGAGCAACTGCTGTGCCTTAAAAGTATAGTTGAAAAACACTAGTGGATCGAAATGTGTCCAATCCACGTCGTGAAGTGTTTCTGTCTGTTTGGAATGAGCCACATGTGAGTGTTTCAAGCTGCACGGAGCGTGAAACGCGCACCTCCAGGGGGCTGGAGTTGCTGCCGCTGCTGCTGCTGCGGATCCAGCTGTCACCTGGATGCGTCTGCGTCTCCACCTCAACACGCACCAGACACGCGCCTGTCATGAAAACACGGATCCTCCTTTCAAGCGGATCAACGCAACATCTCGCTTTGAAAAGCGCGCATCGTTTTCAGCCGCAGACAACTTCATTGTGTCAATCAATTTTCAGCAAATCCATAAACTTCAGTGCAAGCTGAACTAGTAGTGACAAAACAGCTCGGTTTGTAATGTCTCACCAGACCAATCTTCCCTAAGAGAAGACTACCTCGAGAAAAAATTCTCAATTTAATTACTTTTACATTATTAGGTTATACATTTTGAGCCCTACCAGGTTTTTGGCATCGCCAAAGATGTTACAGTGTGTCCTTGCATCTCCCTGCTACAACCTACTAGTTATACCCTAGTATTTGTTATTACGCACTAAATACACTAGTATTTGTTATTACGCACTAAATACACTAGTATTTGTCATTACGCACTAAAAGCACGCATGGTATCACCTATACGCATCACTTTTCGTAAATTATTATCATCGGGTAAATGGAAGCAGAGGAAGTTTTCCCTAATTGGATTGAGCACAGGTGCGAGCAGCAGCCCGGTGCGCGCGGAGCTCCGTGCGTCGGGCAGGAACGGTGCTGGTGCGGGTGCGGGTGTGAGGTCTGGCTGCATGGATGTGCGCATTGTGCGGCGGAGTGCAGAGTTTACCTCCTCGGACCAGAGCGTCGCCGGGTTCTGCACCTTTTTCCTCCGGACAGCTCAGTGACAGCTGCGTTAATCCACAAAGCGACTCTCCGCGCAACAACTACTCCGCCGTAGACCTGGAGGCAAGTTACACTCTGTGACGCACGGCCGCGCTGCTTACACATTTCAAAATAAAATCCCTTAGTTGCTTTAGCAGTGGTGGGGCTTCTGTTCCAGTAAAATCCACCTAGGTTGTTATCCAGAGAGTAATACTTTAGGTATCAGATTATTATGCTTCAAGTATTGCATCTGAATCTTACGGAAGAGTATTAGGGCAGAAAGAGCAGAAAGATTATTTGAGAGGGGAAGATTTTTTTTTATTGTGCACTTCAACAATCGAAGTTGAAGTACAATTTCGAGAAAAAAGTCGAAATGTCGAGAAAAAAGTCGAAATGTCGAGAATAATGTTGAAATACAATTTCGAGAAAAAAGTTGAAATTTGTTGAATAAAGTCAAAATTTCGCCCTTTTTCTCAACATTTCAACTTTATTCACAAAATTTTGACTTTTTTCTCGCGAAATTTCGACTTTTTTCGCGACATTTCGACTTTTTTCTCGACATTTCGACTTTTTTCACGAAGTGCATAATGAAAATAAAATCTTCCTCTAAAATATTATTTTAATTTTTTCTCCTGCCTGGCCCTAATACTCTTCCGTAGAATCTAATATCTTTATAATATCGTTATAAGGTATTTGAACAAAAAGCATCAGCAAAATTGAATAAAACGTAATGTATTGAATTCCCTATCATAGCTGAGACATCTACAGTAGCTATTATAACTTTAACTATAAATATCAGTCATGGATAAATCTTGAAAGTGGACATTTTGAACAGAAATAGACATAATTTCAAAAAGTAGCTTTCGAGAGTTTTTTTTGTTTTTTAGATTAATTAATTATTCTTTTAATCCCAACACACACAAAAACATTTATAGTCTTTATTTTAAACCTAAACAGACAAGAAGACGTCCTACAGCTGTGAATACCATGCTTGTAAGAGAATAGACAACATCATTTCATATACTTTTTATGGCAAGGTCATTTGCTGTCAAGATAAATAAATTCATCATTTTAAGCCCTGAGATGGTTTTCATAGTATTTTTTAAATTATTAGTATAATTAATATCATACATTATTTTTTTAATCAATATAATTTCTCTTTCAATACAATCAGAGCATATGATCGCATTAAATTGCTCCGAACGCATTCATTTCCATTTTAATTTGAAGGGGAGCTTTGCTCTCTTCCGGTGTGGCTTGGCTCACCTCAGCCAGCTTTATTGGCTCTGATCGTTGGTCTCTTCTCAGTTGAGACTTGCAGCCGACTGATGGGTGTTTCCCGCTCCATTCACCACCCCTGCAGCTATTCATTCCTTTTAGCCTGTTTAATGCAAGGCGAGGCAGCAGAAAAATGCGTTTGAGAGGCTGCAAGGACATAATCTGTATTTCTGTGACCCCTGGATCCATATGCAATACAGCCCGGGGCTCTTCAGGGGCCCCAGTTAATATGTCTCTTTCACTTCTGGCACGGTGGCTCTAAGTAAAAGTGTGGACCATGGAATAATATAGCTTTTTTACTTTCACACAAGTTTGTGTGAGAGTAAAACAAAGCAAGTGTAATGAAGTCACCAAATCATACCTGGAATGTCTAATTTCGAGCTACCATTACACCTTGATATGAATTAAAAGACCCAAGTAAATCAGAATTATTCAACTTTGTCCAGGTTGTAGGTTGTATGTCATTAACTATTATTAAAGGCCTTGAATTCCTTTAGATATTTTACAGGAACAGAGTAACAGGCACACGGACCAGCAGCCACGGATGTGCAGGTGTCCTTATCTCTGAGATTGAGACCTGAATGAGTAATGGGGCCTCTGTTTTCTGAGGGTGAGGGTTAAGTCTCTCCGCTCCACAGTTATTATGGGTTTGTTTGCTGTGTGTGTAGCCTTTAACAGGAGAAATCGAGGTCTCTGAAGTCTCTCACATTATCATAGTTATAAATATTTAACAGTGAAATCCTGAGCATTCCCCTTCAGATGTTGAGTTTCATGGCTTCAAACTGCAGCTTGAATAAACAACGTAAACAAAGGGTTTTCATGGGTTTTTCTCAATAGGACTTCGTATCCAAACGGTGCAGTTTTGCAAGGTATTGCTCCTCAAAGGTCAATAAAGGGTCATTTTTAAAAGGGGAGAAAAGAAAATCCCATTGGTTGTGCTTGAAACTCCTTATTTGGGTGTTAGACATCAATTCAAAAACAGAAATTTAACAACCTCGTCACTTTGAGGTGGTTCAGTATGAACATTTATAATTCAGTGAGATGTTCAGATTTGCAGATGAACTGCTTTTTAAAAGAGGCACACTCCCACCTAAAGTTGAGTTTGATTAAATAGCTAAGTCCACATCCTAAAACTGGTTGATATAAACAAAGCAACAAAAACACTACTCAGTGCAGTTACATGCACTTCTAAATCAAGCTATTGGCAACAATCAGAGTTCCAAGAATACATGCGGGAGAAAACATTTAATTTTTGAGTGAGGTGCATTCGAATCCGCGACGCTAGGTGGCGCCACAAACACTTTTGCGTTGGCGTTCTTCCGGTACAATTAGTAAGAAAGCGCGAAGGAGGAAAAAAACGTGAAAAAATAGACGCTTACAGCCAGAGCCGTCTGGGAGATTTGCGAGGCCCTGTGCGGAATGGCTCGGGGGGGGCCGTCGCGCGTGAGCGTAGCGAGCGCGCGCAAAATTTTGGGGTTTTTTGGGTCGGATCGGGTGTCTATATGCGCAATTTTAACTCTCCAATTAGCAAAATACTGGATACCTTCCCCTGCCTCATCATCATTTGACTTGCCTCGACGCGGGGCCCCACGGCTGCTTGAGACCCGGTCGGATTGGTGATTTTTGTGACAAATTTATCAAACGAGCCTTTCAGAGAGGCATTAAACTCTTCCATTTTCTTTAGTTTTTTTCTTTTTTCATCCCCTGATGGAAATTTCCTGAATCTGTCTCGTTCTCTCGACATTGTGTGACAGTTTGTTCCAACTCCACCCGTCTGGATCAGAGCAGCTTGTGTCTGCGCTTGGTCTGATCAGTTGTATTGAACAACAGACACGCGTCATCATTGCACATATATTTTATTGATATGCACAGACTAGTACACATTTAGGTCTGTAATGGAATGTGACTGTTGATATTTATAAGGGAAAAAACGAAAACAAAAAACGAAAAAAAAAAAAAAAAAAAAAAATTTTTTTTTTTTTTTCTTGGGGCGCGAGGCCCCGTGCGGTCACACGGTTCGCACACCCCTTGCGGCGGCTCTGCTTACAGCTTTGTAAATGTCGTACATACTAAGCTGATCATGTTGCAGAGTGCAGCAAAGTCTCCCTCTTCTTCTTCTGTTACCGTGTTGAGTAGCTCGGCTAAGCCTGGGTTGGTATACATGCTGGAATAATTCGAATTAGGACGCATTATTTGGCAATGAGAGCTTCAGTTCAGTTCGACTACAGCCCGGCTAATGTGTATACATGGCTTTCAAAAATGTGATATCGGTCGGATTAAGGCAAGAAGAATAGAAAAAGAAGAACAATAAGCTTTGTTGGCCAAGTATGAACATGCCAGACAGGGAATTTGTCTTCAGTTGTTCGCTCACTTCAGCCAGATTTAAAGGAGCTTGAGGCAGGATTTATGAAAAAAATTTGTATACGTTTTAAGTTTTCTAGTAATAATGTCAGATGAAGCGTTCCAAACCAAAAAGAATGAGCCCTCTAGTGTATCTCTCTGTTGCCTTGAACAGGCTGTGTGCTGCAAAATGTGCTGTAATTGTGGGGCCGAATTTCCCGCGCTGTCCTGCGGATGTGACGTCACATGACGCTGCATGTGCGTTCTCCCCGTTCTCCCGTGCCGGCTTCACTGTTGGCTGCAGTACCTCCGATGGCCGTCGTGGCGAAGGGTGGCGCTAGAGAGTCTCATTTCTTAAAAGGAGCCTCATGCTCCTTTAAATAGTTGCAAACAGTAATAGACAAATGGCTCTTATTAACATATATACAAAAAAAAAAGAAAGAAAAAAGGTAAAAGGTGCAGCAGTATGAGGAAGACATGGTTATTTAAAGGTGCATTGTTACAGCATATGATTGTGGTTATTATTATTATTATTGCACAGTGATTGATTACTCTGAGACTGAGTGATGAGAGTTCATCAGAGCAACAGTTTGGGGGAAGAAACTGTCTCTGTTTCTGGAGGTTTTGGCGTCCAGAGCTCTGTAGCGCCGTCCAGAGGGGAGGAGTTCAAACAGACTGGGTGTGAGGGGTCTGCAGAGATGTTACTGTACCTGCCTGTTTCCTGCTCCTGGACAGGTACAGGTCCTGGATAAATGGGAGGTTAGTCCCAATTATCCTCTCTGCAGACCTAATTGTCCATTGCAGTCTGTGCCTGTCTAGTTTGGTGGCTGATCCGAACCAGACAGTGATGGACGTGCAGAGAACAGACTGGATGATGGCAGAATAGAAGGTGGTCAGCAGCTGCTGTGGCAGGTTAAACAATTCGATTTTCTGTTCATGTGCATGTAAACGTACTGACGGTTAAAAGGGGAGCTGCTGCACCGTAATTGTGTAGTATTTCCACCGAAGCTTCTGTGACGTGTCATTTAAAATCCCAGGAAACTTTATCAACATTTTTAAAAAAGGGTCATGATGGGTTACCTTTGATTTGTAATGGCTTTACTGCAAGAACAGTTGCTGGAGACTATATGAACTGTATTAGAATTATGTTTTAGATAGACATTTAAGCATCTTTTATCAAAAGTATTAAAAGGATTAAATGTGTTGGAAAAGTCTAAACTAAAAATAATAATAGCACAAACAATTAATGACAAAATCTAAGCTGCAGCACACCTGGCAGCAGCTGGAACAGAAGTAAATCGTATATAAAGTTATCATTTCAAATCCCCTAATTGTACAAAAAACGTGCTTTGGGAAATATAAATCAATTCATGATGCCAAAATTTCTTCCAAACATTAGATTTTTATTGTGTGAACTTAGTCTCCTTTTTGTGAATATTCTGGACTCGTCGTCTTCATCGCAAATAACCCGCAGAGCTAAGGCATCATTATGGGAAGGGACACTACTCCACTGGCAGCAAAGGGGAGAACTAAGATGCAAATGAACTCAAATCATATTTCTATTTTTGCTGAAACTATGACCCTGTTCACCTGCAGTCACAAACAACATGCCTTGATTGTCCCTGAATGGAAAATAATGATGGTGTAGACCCCAGCTGAGGGAAGAAATGGTTATAGGAGAGGAATAAGTCTATAATATATAAATGAACAAGATAGAAGGCACCAGACTGTAGCGTGAAACTTGAATGCTTAAGAATTGTACAGATTCTAAAATATTGTCCCAAACAAGTGTAAATATCCATTTTCTAAGACTGAAACAAACAATTTAAAATAAAGGCAACAAATTGTGTGGATATATATATATATATATATATATATATATATATATATATATATATATATATATATATATATATATATAAATGACGTAATTTTGCTTATTAAGAAAACCTTTTTTCATTGTCCTAGTTTAGCTCTCAACAGGGTTATCATTAAATTTGGCTCGCCATCCTAATTCCTTTCATTACAAACGATTTGTCTGGTTCCTCTGGATTCAACTTGATTTCCGAGGTGTAGTATCAGACACAAAGGGAACTGCCTCTGGACACCACTGGATAGGCGAACAATCAGTCAGAGAAATTAAACATGTGACGTAGGTGGAGTGACAACCAGTGTACTGTATGTCAGTTTTGTAGTTATAACTGGATTCAAGATTATTCGAGTTATTAGAAATTCTGCAGCCATCGTGGCTAAATATGGAGCTCCTGTATCCTGTTCCTTGTGTATCTGTTTCATGGTTTTAACTTGTTACCTTTGTGTTATAAGAACTTTGTGAGCATTCTCTGTGAAAAATGCTGTTGAAATGGCAGTGAATAACATTCAAAAAGCTGAATTCAATGACGTTTCCTCACCATGTTGTCGGCCTTCGTCTGGCCCTCCTTGACCAAATTATCTTGGGCAACCCTAGGCACAGTTCCTGGGTACACAAACCCCTCTAAAGGTGACAGTTTCAGGAGGATAGCCTTTATCTTTTATTTGATTATTTTATGGCATGTCAAACAAGAAGAATGTCTAGAGCAGTGTTTCCCAATCCTGGTCCTCTGGGCCCCCTGTCCTGCATGTTTCAGATGTTTCCAGGCTTCAACACACCCGATTCAAGTTAACGGGCCTCATTAACTTGTCATCAAGGTTCCCACAACTCTGTCATAGCCATCAATTCCAAAGTCTCTGCCCTTTTCACTGTTGAGCTACATTTCAGATATTACAATTGATACTGAAAGTCCGCGAGAGTTGTTGGAGGTACTGTTTGATATTGTGGAAATTGGCAGAATAGATAATTGGTCCTGTCGTCAGGAATCTGACGACAATTGGCCTGGGTTTGTCTCCTCCGGGTCTCCCAGTGCAGTGAGCTCTCTCCATCTCCTGATGAAGGCTTAACTTTTCAGTCCTTTTCCTCCATCTCAGCCCAGGTGTCGTGTGGCGACTCAGGAATCCCATCGATGACTAGATTGTTTCTCGAGACCAGATTGGATTGCCCCTCCAGGTACTCCATCTTATCGGCCAGCAGGCTGTCACAAAATTTAGAGTTGCAGCGCTCACCATGTTTAACACTTTCTGTTTTGACGTCGTCCACATCTTTCTCAGTGAACTGCAGGCTGGTTTTAATTTTATATTTTTATCCCAATTTTTTCCCCATCTTATCACCCAGTGCTCCTACAGTACCTAAGTGACAGTCCTGGGCATTGATCCCTCTACCAACCCCGGGAGGGTCCACTCTGAGCTCAAGTCTCCTCCTTAACTTGAGGAGTGAGCAGGCTGCTTCTTTTCACCAGACAGGGTGATTGTAAAGCCCAGGACTGCTGCATGTTTTTGTGAGGGTAGCTCACATTAGCTACCCAAGGGAACACGAGGAGAGCGTGCAAACTCCACACAGAAAGGCCCTTTCACCAACCCCACCCAGGGTGTGGGCGCTGAAGTCGTGGAGGAACTTAACACGCACTGAACGCCCACAGCGTCCCCGGTGGGAATCTAACCCAGGACCTTCTAGCTGTGAGACGGCTGCAACACCCACCCCTACTCAGTTCATGGATGAACTTACCTCAGGGATGGCCAGTCCTGGTCCTCGATAGTCTCCATCCAGCATGTTTTAGATGTTCCCCTGCTTCCCCACACACAAATGACATTAATCCAGTGTTGCAGTCCTTGAAGACAAGATGACCCTTCATTTAAATCAGGTGTGTTGAGGATGGGAACCATCTAAAACACGAGCGGTCGATGAGGGCCGTGTCCTGCATGTGGTAAATGTGTCCCTGCTGAAAGACAAAGCTGAGAGACATGGCCGTGTCATTACCAGACTTGTGTAGACCTTGATGAAGTGTTTGTCACAGGTGGATTTTAGGATCCAAGTGCAGGACAAAGATAAGTAAAGTTTAGAAAAGTCTTTGACTGAAATAACACCAGGAAGGATTTTCAGGCTTTGGAAGACTTGAGGATCCAACAGAAAAGAGTACTGACTGGCAGGCTAGTGAGTTCCCTTGAACAGGCAAACTATTCCTTTAGGTGTTTGATGATGGCGACAACACCATGGATGGACTAGCTGGAATCGTGATAGAGACAGAAGCCGTATCAGAACCTGGCAGACCATCAGCGGGGCAAACTATATCCAGAGAGAGCAGACGAAAGCCTTGTTGTGGATGGGCAGAAGGTCAGGGAAAAGACAAGAAGACCTTATCAGGAGCAATCCGGGTCAAAACCACGACGTCAATCCGATACTGAGTGCTGGTAAGTAGTGCATGCTGCAAAGACAATCAGGCACGGAGTGAGGCCTCAGTGCAGCTTAAATGCGGGCTGATGAGCAGTGAGGAGCTGCAGCTGGGACCATGAGATGGTGTGGCGGAGAGGTGAATGAACTCACTCACCACAAAAAGGCTGTGTGACAATATTGATAACGATCTTTAATCTTTAATTGGAATCAGGTGTGTTGAAACAGGGACACGTCTAAAACAGGCCTGGTCCTCGAGAAGACCCTAGTAATTAAAGACTAAAGACTAAAGAATTAAACAAATGAGATGCAAGAAATAAAATTTGCAGTGCATTACGGATTATGAAATGCAGCAGGAAATAAAAATGTTTCCAACCTTGACTTAAAGCAACTAAGAGTTTCAGGAACCCTTATGTACTCTGGGAGTTTGTTCCACAGGTGGGGAGCATAAACGCTGAACTGTGATTGGTTCTAAATAACACTGTGATGGTAAGGACACAGCCATTTCTAACAGGGTTGTGTTTAAGCCCAGGAATAACCCGACCCAGTTTTAGATGTTAGCCCAACATCCCTAAACTGCAGATAGTTTTGTAGTCAACTGTGAAAAGACGGATGTGCAGGTCGGTGTCCATTTTCACCTCAGCGGATTCAGAAGCATCCGTTTCCCTGAACCTATCTGAAATGTTTGAGAAAAACACCTTAATCTTGTGCTTCCGCTGACCAAGAGCAGGAGATCTGAGGAACCAGTTTTACACTTAGTCAGAAGCCTAAAATGCCCAGTCTTACGTACCACATCATTACGCTTTGCACTTTAAAGCTGTTCTCGCCCATCTGAATCTGATTTTCTCATTTGCTGTTTTGGATTCGACAGGTTTGCCACAGAAGCCTCCTGTTTACATGCCATTTATTCAGCTTTCCACCACAATGACAGCACAAGAAGTTGATGTTGGCATTGCCGGTGATCACAATTTTTCTTGAGATGCAGTTATGTGGCTGTAACACGTGATATACTGTCATCATTTCTATCATGATTTGATTGGTGAGTCTGGATTTAAATATTATGTCATTTCCATTGTCTTCAGTATTGATTTTATCTTTTTTTTTTTTCTGGGAGCCATTTATTTATACATTTATTGACATTTTTCAAAAACATCAGTATGCAAGTATCTTGAAAGATCATTTTTTTTACAAAACCTAGATATATGCATGACAATATACTCACACAAGCAGTTGGGTAAAGAACCCTCACCTCATTTGCATGATGATGTTTCAGCTGTGTCAAGGCTTACAAACCCTCCACTCACCTTCCCCTGCCCTCTAATTTGCATTTCCTCTTCATTATAACTCTGAATTTATTAAGCAAAAATCAATAATAGATCAAAGCTGAAAAAAACCTGCAGCATATTAAAAACCCAGATGATTTCCATCAGATTAAAAAGTATCACGTATTATCATAAGCCATTATGCCTATCACAGAAAGGTTTACGGTGCGTTTTTGGACTTTAATAACTGAACAGACTATTTGAGTTCATTATTTAAAAAAGAAAAACGTTTTAAATATTTAATTTCCAATTAGTGTTTTTATTTTTTTATCAGTTCAGTGTCATAGCTTTCAGGGTCCAAATGTCCACAAAGTAAGTCTCTCTAGTGGAGTTTGAAACATAAGATCTGAACATGCAGCATATGCATGTGGTTTAGTGTTGGGCAGCATGATGTGGATGTGACATCACGGTGCTCCATGCTTCACCAATACAAACAAATGAGCAGCAATGATACATATTGTGTCCTCATGGACAACGCTACACCTCACATCCACCCAATACGCTCAGTGGTGTAGGACAGTAGACAAAGCCCGCCATAAAAGTAGAAATGCATGCATTATTTATGTATTTAACAGGTTGACAAAGAGTGTATAGTGTCCCCGGTTCGACTCCCAGGCCCAGCGAGGTCTTTCTGTGTGGAGTTTGCATGTTCTCCCCGTGCTTGCGTGGGTTTCCTCCGGGTACTCCGGTTTTCTCCCACAGTCCAAAAACATGCATGCTAGGTTAATTGGTGATTCTAAATTGCCCGTAGGTGTGAGTGTGAGTATGTCTGGTTGTTTGTCTGTATATGTGGCCCTGTGATGGACTGGCGACCTGTCCAGGTGAACCCCTGCCTCTCGCCTGAAAATAGCTGGGATAGGCTCCAGCAGACCCCCGTGACCCTGCAAAGAATAAAGCGGGTATAGATAAAGGATGGACAAAGAGTGTATAGCCTGGCATCTTTAGCCATCTATTTAGATTTGTGAAGTAGCACAAATAGGAGCAATCATGTGACCATACTCGTGTAAAACTCCGGTTGTTGCCCGGGCAACTGCCGGACATCTCCCACGCCTGGTCCACCTCTGTGTTGGTGCTGAATGTGTCTCCACAAGTTGAGAGCTTAACGGTCTCACCTGGAAACTCGAGAAATGTCCTACTCATCACGAGGACAAGTAGTGATTATGATGCAGGAGCCCGAGAAAGTTTGACCTGCAATTGTTAAAACTCCTTGCTTTCCTCCTTCTCTGAGTTGGCAGGCTGAGCGGAGACCACTTTATATATGTTAAAGCAAGAGAAAATGTGTTTTTCATAATAGGTCCCCTTTAAGGCAGAAAGTTCAACAGGTTAGTTATAAGCCGAACATATGTATATTTATATTCCACCCTCGCCTGTACCTCTGGGGGAGTGCCCTTCTTCACGCTCGGGTCCTCTAACAGAAGTCTGTGACTTGAGGGTTCTGTACAGTATTTTTTGCTCTAGAACTGCACTCTTCTGGACTGAGATCTCTGATGTTTGTAGTGGGATCTGCCGGAGCACCACTGCTGTCGTCATCTTCCACATTTTCTCCAGCTCTTCCTTGAACCCCTGGTACTTCTCCAGTTTCACGTGTTCCCTCTTCTTGATATTGCCGTCGCTTGGGATCGCCACGTCAAGCACCACTGCTCTCTTCTGGAGTTTGTCGACCACCACTACGTCTGGTTGGGTAGTCATCTCCAGTTTATCGGTCTGGATCTGAAAGGATCTGAAAGTCCCACAGGATATTTGTTCTTTCATTCTCCATCACCCGTGGAGGCGTCTCCCACCACATAAGTGTTGTCTGCCTCTGTGTGACGAACTAATGATCTCTGTATGGAGCCTCCCCCTGCACATGCGCCTCAGCCAGAAGATGATCTGATGGACTGATTTCAAGCAGCATATTCTTCATCAGTGCTGCCACCACCTGGTAAAATGTGGACTTTTTTCATTCTGTCTTTAGTGTGGTAGAACCTACGTGAAAGCCTTGTAACCAGTACTCGAGTTGTAAAAGAAAATCAGGGGGGATGGTGGATTTTATCATATGGGGACAGATAATTTGTGCTGATTACAAATAATATAATATATTACAAATAATAGCAGTGACCAAAACACCTGCAGAAATACTGCAGGAATGACATAGCAGCAGTTAAATGCAGCCTTCTGTAAGCTTTAAATATCCACTGGGCTTACATCAAATACATCAAAACACAACAATAAAAACAGTTTTCTGAACTTATCAATATGATTCTGTCTTTCACAGGATAAGTAAAATGGATCACTGCAAAAACTCATAAGAATATTTGTCCTATTTCTAGTTAAAATGTCTCATTTTAGTAAAAAAATCTTATTACACTTAAAACAAGACTCATCACTGGAAAAAACAACAATTTTCACCTGTTTCAAGTAGATTTTCACTTAAAATTAGCAGACAAATCTGCCAGTGGAACAAGATTTTTTTACTTGTAATGAGAAGATAAATCTTGTCCAACTGGCAGATTTTCCTACTTATTTCAAGTGAAAATTTACTTGAAACAGGTGAAAATTGTCAAATAAGTTATTTTTCTGGTTATGACTCTAAATGTTGAAATAGCAGTAAAACCACATTCTTTGATGAAATGACATAATGGATGGGAAGGGGGGATGGCAGTTTTACAGGGAGGGATGATTTTGACCATTTTTATTTCAGGGGGGATACCATCCCCCCTCATCCTCCCTCATCCCCCCTCAACTCGAGTAATGCTTGTAACAGGTAAAGCAGATCTGGCCCCCACAGCACCAACCTCACCTGTCCATCTTGCAGCTCTTTAAGTGTTTATTTCTGCAACCTTTAAACTTTTTTTTAACCTGAAACTAAAAGGTTTGTACATTTCTCTTGGAAGACCTTCTGAATTGAGAGAAGAGAAAGTCAGTAAGTTATTTTAAACAATCTTTTATTTGTTTTTTCTTTTTTTCATACAAGTTATTTCACACAACTTTATTCAATGTATTTTAGAAAAAGTTAAATAGAGGAAAAGGTTAAACATGTTTTTAAAAGGCAATCCATGTAAAATAGATTAAATATCTTAAATATTGATGAGGTAAGTCAAGAGGCTGATTATCGGCCTCAAATTCTGTACTGCAGTTCAAGTAAGGGAACACGTTTTTAAAATGTATTTTCTTAACAACATCCACATAAACAAGAGTTTTAAAATCATATCCAACATTTTCTTTTTTTTTCCATTGGCTTAATAAAAAACAATATTAAAGATGCAAGAGGAGGCAAAAGATTCCTTGAGCCTCTAAAATCACTCTTTTTCTCAAAGAAAAAAAATCCCATGAAGAAACATTAAACTATATTATAAAACATATAAAGTTATAAAAAATAAGAAAGAAGGTTCAAAGAATAAGAGATTCAAACAAAGCACTTCATCTGCAAACCTGCCTCCTCGCGACCTCACAGCTCTTCACACTCCTCAGTTCCTTTCTGGGAATCAGATGTGAGTGGGTGGAAAGGTAAACACACCTGAATGGGTGTGTGTGTTTCAAGACATGTGCACGCGTTTGCCAATGTGTGTAAATGCCCTTGTTATGGATGTAAAGTACACTTCTTGGTGGCACAGGGTTAAAAGTCCAAACAGCCTCAGTGCAGCTGTTGAACTGATGTCAACAACACAATTACTTCCAGGGTCAGCCTGTCTCCAAGCCAACACAGTGTAGGCGTGTACCATCATTAAACAATAAGTAGGAAGCCGTTTCTAAGAAATAAATACATATTAATACAAAAAAAGATAAAAACAATGTCAATACGGGGCAACACAAATAACTATAAAGCTCAAGCAAGTAAAAAAATCTGTCAGAACAGAAAAACAGAGTGAGAGCACAGATCTACAGGATTTATGATGAGCTCATATTTAGCTCCATATCTCAGTCAGGAAAACTGCAGAAATCTGCAGCATGGGTGGATCCATACGGGACAATTTCAGTTTTATTAGCATGTGGCATTAGCATCTTACGTGCAGTGGTCACAGCACTCTCAGTTTGAAGTGTGACGCCAGATGTACGATCATTATCATATTTTGTACAATTTTAACTTCTGTACAATGTATGATCGATTGTCAGAAGTTTACGATAATTTACAATGCCTCTCGGAAAGCGAGTATTTCTCCATGACTCTTGTTTACTTTTAGTCTAATTTGGAATCAAATTAAGCAGACTAATTTGTTCGTAATCTGGTGTCTAGTCATGGTTTATTTATTTTATCCGCAGTCTCTCACAAAGACATGACTCCATAGCCCCACGCCATCAGCAAGCTAGTTTCTCATACGGCGTTGTTGTAGTGTACGATAATTCTTTGAAAAATACGATAGATTTGGATTCTCTGTACAATAATTTGGCTTTGGGTATCTGGCAACACTAATGGGGGGATTCTGATGGGGAGCTACAGGCTAACAGCTACTCAGAATACGGACCATTTCGCTATCTAACAAGTTAATTGCAGTTTGATCCAGCACCGTATTAAATGTATTTACACTGCTTTTTTTTTTTGCACCAGACCAGAGTTATTTCGTTTTCTTTACTACATTTTCTTTATAGCAGAACAACCGCATACAAGGGACCGCGTGCCGCGTGCTAAGACTAGAAATTTTCATGCAACAACAACACGGTACTTAAATCCACAATATAGTCTTGGCTTAAACCGCTTTGAAAAATTAGATTTAATTTGTTTTAGATGGTGAAAATTCAGTCCTTTTTGCCCCTCATTGCCTAGCTGTTAGCTGTTAACCTAGCCGCTAAGTCTCCCTGATTCTCCAAAACAGGGAGTGCTATGATCACTTTCTTTTGCTACTTATAAATACTTCACACAAGTCCACTTAAAAAAAGAAAAGAAGAACAAAAATACAATTCACTTTGCTGAAAAGTAAACACAAATTTCCTTTGCAGTTTACGCTACTCTGATAGAAATTGCTGTGTTGCTTTCTGTCCAGTTACAGTAACTGCTAGTTAATGCAGTTTTGCACATGACACTAAGAAACATTTCCTCGCCATTTGACCAAGGAAACTTTCACATCTGTTCCTTCTTTTGCATCTCCTTTCACACTATGTATTCAAAAGGAAGGAGACCCTGTCCTGTACCTTTTCTATTGCGTGTCATATTAATTCCTTAAAAAGACACGCGTAAAGATAAAAATCTGAATAAATTACACATGTAATACAGCCGAAGTAGCGTTCTGTACACATCAGAATGTGATTGTGTTGGTTTTTCCTGTGAGGCAGCCCCAGTCACATTATTTTATTCAATGTTTATGTTTACTAAATGGCTCCAGGGATACTTTTTCACTTATTTGAAAATATATTCAACCCTATGAGAAACACGCCTAAAGCGATTTCATGCAAATTAATTGACCTGCCTCTCATTCACGCAGCGACTGAATGTGATAAAACTATTAAGAGATAATACATTTGGATTAAGTCCATTTGTGAGAGTCGGCCCTGGCTCTAAAGACGGTCAGATGTGAGTCTGTTCTCTGCAGGAACTCATTAGACATAAAAGCCTTATTAGTCAGTTTAACACATATTATCAGTCAGCCAAAACCAAGAGGGCTCCATGAGTTCAATCGCAATTTAAAGGAGCTTTTCCACCTAAATAGTTCTTAATTGATTTAGGAATACCTTGGATAAAATACTTGTATTTCTTTACCATTTCTTAAAGTCGGACCCTTTTCATGGCAATCTCAGATTGTACTCTCGAGTCATCCTTTTTTTTCTGAATCTCAGTGATCCTGCCCTGTCTCCTCCATCACCTCCATCACTACGGTTCTGGGTCCTGTTAAGATCAGGTGGCTGACAGTCCGGTAGTCCAGATCCAGAACATTGAGACCGTTGACTGAAACGACAAACTGTCGAACCTGTAGAAGAGGAAGAGGAAGACATCCACTCAAAAATGTAATACAGTTTTTTTTTTTTTTTTAAATCGTCATGAACACTAGCAAAACTTGAGATTGTGATGAGCGATGTGACTCGCTCACCTTCATTCCTGCGGCAGAAGCTGGGCCGGAGGGCTCCACGGCCTGGATATAACACGGCTGGTTCCCTCTGACTACAAACCCCCAACCCACCGCATCCCCCACGATCTGCAGACAGAAACGCTGGTCAGATATTTATCTTCAGTCAACATGAACACAGCTTTTCTCTGATGGGTATCTTTCATCTGGTTACATCACAATACTTATGAAGCATCTCTCTTTTCTCTTTTCTTTTTTTTCTTTTTTTCCCTTGTCTGCACACATATTAATGGTTAATACCATGCTGGTAAGAACCTAAGGCATATTTACAGGACTGTCTCAGAAAATTACAATATTGTGATAAAGTTCTTTATTTTCTGTAATGCAATTAAAAAAACAAAAATGTCATACATTTTTGACTCATTACAAATCAACTGAAATAATGCAAGCCTTTTATCATTTTAATATTGCTGATTATAGCTTACAGTTTAAGATTAAGATTCCCAGAATATTCAATTTTTTTGAGATAGGATATTTGAGTTTTCTTAAGCTGTAAACCATGATCAGCAATATTAAAATAATAAAAGGCTTGCAATATTTCAGTTGATTTGTAAAGAATCCAGAATGTATGACATTTTTGCATTACAGAAAATAAAGGACTTTTTCACAATATTCTAATTTTCTGAGACAGTCCTGTATGTGCATTGTTACTATATTTATCTCATTAATATATATATATATATATATATATATATATATATATATATATATATATATATATATATATATATATATATATATATATATATATATATACATATGCATCTCTATTTTCTAATACATGTTCCACTGATCCTGGTTTTATTTTCTGCACACAAAAATTAAAGAACGTTAATTTGTATTCAAATGTGTGAACCTATGGAAGAGCTCTGGGCAAGGCAGGCAGTGCAAGATAAGTGTTAATCCATTTATGATTTTAAGCATTCATGCAAAACCATTTGCTGTTGCATCTTGTGAAACTTTTATAAATCCTCTTTTTCAGTTGAAAGGATAAGGCTTTCCTTTCTGCAAATTGTTCAACTGCTTACGTACTGTAAAGGTTTTCTTGATGTAGGGGCCTCCTGGTGTTTGCAGCTCCTCTGTGCTCACTGGTCTCTTCAGGACTAAACATCAGACAAAGGTACAATAAAGAAATTAATAAACGACCATCAAGAGTAGAAATACAAACACGTTAAACTATGTAGTCATTTAATAAGATTTAGTCATTTACCATGCTTTTAAACAATTTCATTAATGTGTGAAATGTGCAGTTAATCATGATAACTTTGTGAAAATAAGATATTTTCAGTTTTGGATGTCCTCTTTTATGTTATAAATGACGGTAAAAACAACAATTTTTCCATATGTTTAAAAAAAACCCTGAAAGAAACAAATGAGAACATCATTATTAGTCTTTACTGTGGGGTTTAATGTGGGGGACCATTGCACAATACGGAAGATCATCATTATGATTATCAGCTCGCTTTGTCTCATCCCCTTAATTTCTTCCTACATCTGTTTGATCTTTAATCCAACATCTCCCATCTAAATAAAAAAAAAAAAAGAAAAAAAAAGCAAAACACGGCAGCTGCGTTGAAAATACCTAAATTCCTAAAACCGGTCCGCCCTGTCAACTCAATCATGACGTGTTTACCTGATTTGGGGTTGAAGAGCACCAGGTTGGAGGACGTGCTGTGTGCAGCGACCGCTCTCCTGGTGTAAATGTGTCCATCACTGCTGCTTCTCAGCCGGGGCTTGGCCGGCCCTGCACAACCTCCACCTGCAGACGGGCAGACGGCTTTCTCCTCCTTAGAACCACTCACTGGTTTGGACAGACAGAATTTAAAGCTCTATTAAGTCAGCATTAGAATTTCTTTATTGTAAAGATTCAACAAAGTGTCTACTGATGAATATTTACACATGAATGGATTGCTTTGGTCTTTGCTTCTTTATGCATTAGTTTCCCATACTTCATTTTCCATTATTGTTGCATCTCATTGGATAAATGAAAGCTGAGTAAGTAACATAAATTACGCCAGAACTGCAAAATTAAACTGGAGATCTTTGAGATTTTACAGAGCTCGGTGGGGTTTCGTGACAAACCATCTCAATTCATCTCCCAGCACTTCTTTCTCATCATCTTGACAAGACTTTTCATTTTTAACGGTAAAAATTAGGAAAAAAAAACAAAAAAATCCCAAACATATACCATATACACATCCATCTGTGTCATTCGCTGAAGATACGGCACAGAGAACATCAGCATGATCCTCCCGTCTCATAAAATGATTCTAGAATAACAATATTTGTTGTTAATTGCTTTCTAAAAACACGTCAGGATGTTCTGTTTATCACAATAGCAAATGTTCCTGTCCAGGAGGAAAATTCTCTCCATAATTGTCTCACCTGTTGAAAAAACAGCAGCTAATTAAGACTTACTGCTGTTCATTTGTGTGTCATTTCCCATGAAGATTGCAAAATTGATTATAATTTATTTCTACAACTGGAATGTTTTTCATTCCTTGAAAATATTACAAGAAATAGCTGATAGGTTGTCGTTTGAGTTACTCTTTTGTTTACACAGAAACTCATCATTCGTAGTGCTTGTAACATTTTTCACTCTCCTAAATCTTTTCTTTTCTCTAATTATTATGATGATTATGTCTGTAGGCTTTTCTCGCCAAAAAAAATGACACAACCAATCTCATTTCTTCTCTCCCCATGAGTTTAAAACTTTAAATTAAAGTTACAAATGATTTCTGAGACTGAAATTCAGAAAAAATGTTTTATTAACAGTTTTTGTTTAATTCATTGCTTTTAAACTCTAAATACTGAACCGAGAGAGATGTCTGTGAAAGGAGCAGTGCTCAATTTGTGTAAAAGACAACTTGAATCTTCAAAACTTGTCCTTCATAAATACTCAGACAATTACAGGATTACCTTTTAACAATAGCTAAACAATTGTACATTTAGTTTTAAATGTCTCAGAATAAAACATGCCACAGATGCGAAACAACAGAAAAATCTTGCAACAAGAATGAGAATAACTTTAAAAAATGCCACAAAGATGAAAAGTCTGTTTGTCCAAAATAAAATGATACTCATCTCAAAATAAAAATGGACATTTAAGGAACACTGAGACTCATATTTAGTTTTTTTGACTTCCCTACCCATTATGCCAAATTAAACAGATTAAAAGTGTCACGATTCTTTTTTTTTTTTTTTCCGTTATTCCCTCTGAAACTGTAAACTGAAATGTTCTTACCTGCCGTACGAGGTCCCATTTCTTCCTAGTTGTATATCCAGTTTTTCCAGCAAAAAGGTTTCTAAAAAATGACTCTAGAAAGATAATGCTGTCATTGGCTCATCGGCCTAAATGAAAAGCAATGATGGATAGATGATCAACTCTCTGCACCGGACTCAACAACAGCGAGGAAACTTTCCCTAATTTGGTATTCAGTTAAACCTGCCTGTGT
The DNA here is from genome assembly GCF_033807715.1 of Cololabis saira. Taxonomy (NCBI): domain Eukaryota; kingdom Metazoa; phylum Chordata; class Actinopteri; order Beloniformes; family Belonidae; genus Cololabis; species Cololabis saira. The sequence continues at coordinate 34,920,824 of NC_084601.1, forward strand.
GTTTACACATCTGAAAGCAATGGTGGTCAACTGGTTGTAAAAGAAAATGCTTGCGTGCTAGCTAAATATTAAACCCTTGAGCAAACAAACTGACCATCACCAGAAGGGAGGAGGAGTCTTCCCAGATGAAGGATTTTTCAATTCTGGAACAATCTTATTAATGACGCACCATCGTGTTAGAACTGTTCTGTGAGATTATCTTTTAAAGACACTCTCCAAATCTCCATTCCAGTGCTGGAAACATTCCTTTTTCTTGTAGTTTTGAGGAAACCACATGGCACTCATGCAATCTTCTGGAGAGATTGGAATGTATTCAGATTACAAGATTGAAATTTTAAATGCTTCCTTAATGGATTATTCAATCTTTTGAATACAATACAGATACCAAAAGTAGAAGACTTGTAATAAAACAACCCATAGGGTGACATTTAACATTTATCTCCCTATTAAAACTGAAATTGCAGTGTAGTTTTTTGATGTCTGTCTGCTGAAGCGTCTTCCAGGTTGCTGGTTTGAAACTGGGCTTTATTACTTCTGTGGCAGCAACTGAACAAAATATTAAGGGATTTTCAAAAACTCAACCAGAGCTGACTCTTCCAGCGTACACTAATATGAAACACATCTCCGTTTAAAATTTGATATGCAGCATACTCAAGACTGATTTGGGAAGTAAGTTGAAGTCTGTTAAAGTTCTGTGTTAAAATCAAACAATTTGCAAGATAAATTGGAGACACTAGTAGCTCCTGAACAATTTCAATCAGAACCAAGCTGGCATGTAGAGGTTGCAAGAGAGTTGCAGTCTGAATATACATGAGCTTCAGCCTTGTTGCTATGCAGACTCTAGGAGGCTGGGACTGGAGAGCAAAGGGAAACACAAAAATAATTTATGCTCCGATAGATGGAGGAGAACCAGGACAAAGGCGAAGGCAGTGGAGATTTCCATCAGTCAATACTGAGCAGATGTAGCTGCATTTCCCTTTTAAATGGCCCTGTATCCCATGTGGATGTCACCAGAACAGGAAATTGCATTAATAAGTGCAGTATATAAACAAAAAGCTCTGTGGGTGGCTCATCTTCATTTCTTCTTTTATATATTTCAGCCAATAATTTTTCTATATATTTCAGCTAACAATTTGTTCAAAAAGATGGACGTTATCATCTGGGCCCGGTTTTTCAAAAGGTTTAATCCGGATCAAATTGATCCGGATTTAGTAACCCTTTTTTTTGCTATCCAGGATCACGTAATCCAGCTTACTTTTGAGCCGGTTTTTCAAAGCAACATCGGATTGGATCAATCTGATCCGGATAGAAACTTTTCAGGATCACCAAATCTGGATAACCAGTGCTCAAATAGGGTAGGAAACACAATGTAGAACTATAGATATGTAAAGAGCAACAAGTAGAATATCCAGTGTGGGGTCAATAAAGTTTATTTGTATTTGAAACGAAAACACACACACACACACACACACAAAAAAACACCCTCTTCTGGCATCACTAAAAAATCATCTAAAAACAAAACAAAAATATTTTTGATTGTGATGAATTATAATATTATAATTAGTGACAGAATGATATATATTATTTGTGGTCAATATTGACAACTGTTTGGGGGATTATTTTATGAGGCCAAACTCTTTCTACTTTGCTGTAGGCCTATACTGAAAGGCTGAATACGTTATAACCTACCTAATCACTGTAGCCTGACGGATGAACAAATAAAACCTTATGAATAAATAGGATATCTTGTAGGCTATACTGCATGATCCAAATATAGTGTTATTTGATACAATTTTAAAGTTTCATTACATTTTGGGCCTGAAATCTACACTGAATCAACCCTTCTGATGGGATCAGTTTAATCCCGATTTTTTGGATCAAAGTGATCCCAATCCTACTAAAAAGTTTTGAAAAACCCAAACTGAAGGTTTGATCCAGATCAAAACCAGGATTGGATTACGTGATCTAATCCGATTACATAATCCGTTTTGTCTTTTGAAAAACCCATTTTCATGATTTGATCCAATCCCTTATCCAAAATCCGAGCGGATTACTTTTGAAAAACCGGGCCCTGGTGTTAAACATGAAGCTGATCTGGACCAGCCTTAAACCCCAATAACACAGATGGCCCTTGAGAGGTTTCTCCTAAACAATTCTGGCCCCAATAGTCTAACTACTCCACGTCAATAAAGTTTTCCCACGAGTCATTATCGCGATCAGTGGGAGTTATTTCAGCTGATAATGTTGGCATGCTGTTTGTCACTTTAAAAGATAAAATTCCACTTAAAATAGATATAAGGCTTCAAACATACAAAGTCATGTCCCATCTGTCTTAACGCTGCAGTCCCATACCTTTGTGTAAACAGGCCAAATGCAGAATATTCGAATAGTTTATTGGTCCAGAAAAGGGCAATTTCTTGCAGCAGCTCGGTCGGGTGCAAACATGAACAAACACCAAAACCTACCAGATATACTGAGGTATAGCACTTAAGTTCATACTTCATATCCATCCACAGTGCAAATGCCAGTCATGTCATGTGAGTGTTCTAATATAGAGACTGTAGCCCTGCATCAGGAAAAAGATGAGTGCAAGTAAAATAGGGCATGCCTTCTGTATTTCTGAGTCCACAACCATTTTTTTAGGAGAAAATATATAACTTTTAAAATACAAGCATCTATATACAGTAAAAACCATTCAATGTCATATTCTTCCTCTTCTCGTTGTTAGTGATATCATTGGTTAATGAACTTGTTGGAGGGGTTAAAGCCTGGAGGTTTGCTATTTTCTGTGATAGACCAGCAACTTTACCAGAATGCACCTCAGCTTTTGCTCGAGGAAAGTTGGAATAGGCTCTTGGTGACTGTGAATATGATGAGATTGTTCCGAGCATCGAGGGTCCAGACCAGAGGTCGGCAACCCGCGGCTCCAGAGCCGCATGCGGCTCTTTAGCGCCGCCCTAGTGGCTCCTGGAGCTTTTGAAAAAATGTTTGACCTTTTTTCCCTTTTTTTTCCCTTTTTTCTTCTTTTTTTCTCTTTTTTCTTTTTCTTTATTCTTTTTTTCAATTTTTTTCTTCTTTTTTCCTTTTTTTTCTCTTTTTTCTTACTCTTTCCTTTCCTTTTTAATCTCGATATTTCAACTTTTTTTTCAAAATTTCAACTTTTTTCTCAAAATTTCGACTTTTTTCTCAATATTTAGATTTTTTTCTCAACATTTTGACTTTTTTTCTCGACATTTTGACTTTTTTCTCAACATTTTGACTTTTTTCTCAACATTTCAACTTTTTTCTCGACATTTCGACTTTTGTCTCAAGATTGTACTTCAACATTAATCTTGACATTTCGTTTTTTTTCGCGAAATTTTGACTTTTTTATCAATATTTCGACTTTTTTCTCGACATTTCGACTTTTTTCTCGACATTTTGACTTTTTTCTCAACATTTCGACTTTTGTCTCAAGATTGTACTTCAACATTAATCTTGACATTTCGAATTTTTTCTCGAAGTGCATAATGAAAAAAAAATCTTCCCCCAGTTATAACTAATATAGAAACATGCAGCATGTGTTGCCTTCATTCTAAGGCTGATACAAGACTTTTCATTTTTTGCGGCTCCAGACATATTTGTTTTTTGTGTTTTTGGTCCAATACGGCTCTTTCAACATTTTGGGTTGCCGACCCCTGGTCCAGACTATGCATGGGATTTAAGTGGTCAAATGGCAAGGGTCTTACATTGTTGGGTCATTATTGACCCCAAATTGGAATCTCATGTGGGCAAAACATATGGGGCCCATAAGGACTATGACCTGGGCATTTTACAAGGCTCAGTGGGTAAAAACAGACATGGCCACCATGGATCTTGTGGAAACCTACCCATATTTGGACCCACTTTTAACTCATATGGGTCCACATATGAATTATGAATGCTGGCTGTTTATAGATGACTGATGGAAGCTACAGTATATTATTTAGATTATATTTTAAAAGCTGTTCAAAGTCAACATAAATGCATTCTAGTACTGCATGGTTTGCAAATATCTTACTTGTAAAAGCAAAAATGACTCATAAACATACTTTGAAGCTCTTGATCTCAAGTCAGGCGCAGTTAGCTGAGTCATCTTGGACAACGTGGCCGAGAATGACAACAATGAAGGAATATGCTGTTGTCACCATCAACAACAACATGTTGCAGACAGAGTAAACATGCCTCTGATAAATCCACATTCTAGTCTGTCTGAAAGTGGAACATTCCTCGCTTCTTGGATCTGTATTCAATCAATGCTGTCATTTCACTAACTGATCATGAGTCAAACAGCCAGCATGGCTTCTCACACTGCAGATAACACAGATACAAGGACAAATGTTGACAACAAGGCAAAACGATTCTTTCAAAATCTATGCGATGCAAGGTGGGACAGTTAAAAAACATTACCAGCATGCGTGTCCAATAATGACAAACGTTTGTTTCCTCCAAATGTCATCATGTACCAGCAACAACAGGCCAGAAGCATATAAGCCAGTTTTCTCATCATTGTATTTTTTTTTTACACACATTTAATTGCATTGATTGCCTCAAAAGGTTGTGCAACAAAATATTAAGTTATGGGTACCATAATTTTTGTCCAGCCCTATTTCATTAGTTTGTTTTTTTTTAATAATTATGTTAATCAACAATTCAAAAGTAATGGCTGATTTTGATTATTTAATTTTCAATACATTTTTATTTATTGTTACTTTTGTAAGTTTCAAGTGATTTCAGTGAGAGTTGTGGGTTTTTCCTTCTTTAACTGAGGGGTACCAACAATTTTGTCCACGTGTGTGTATATATATATATATATATATATATATATATATATATATATATATATATATGTGTGTGTGTGTCCTCTCTATCTATCAGCCTCAGGAGGAAATGTTTGCCATCTCATCAAACCTCCCCCTTATCGAAACATCTCCATTAGTCTTCCAGTGTTATCCTCTCCTGCGACTAGTGATACAGTAAGTGCCGTCCTGCACCATGACATCTGGAGGACTTAAGGTCACTTTCCTTTGGTAACACACTAGTATCAGCGGGTGTTGTACCAGAGCAGAGGACATTGCAGTAATGATAAAAAAAAGATAATCTGAGACCATAAAGAATCTATCACAGGGCACAAGTAAAGCATATGTAGGTGAAGGCCAGCTCCAGTATCACATCTCCACCAAAGATCAGAGTTTATAAGTCATAGATGTGTCATTTTATGTGGGGTCCAATAGATCAAATAATGTTATAGTTAATCAATTGTGTCTGCATTTCCCTTGATTCTTTGAACCATGTTCCAATAATTTGCCCCCAAATTTCATCCGAAATTTTCTTCCCATATATCCATTTCCCAGCATTTCTTAAAGCCTTCAAATCTTGGTGGTTGAGACCTCCTCTGAAGATTATAAAAAACATACCTTCCTCTTGTACCTGTTTGAGTCCAGAAAGAAACTGGTCTCCATCAAATAAGTCCCCAATATAAACAATTCCCAATTTGACCCAGGAAAATGTTCTTTTACCCATCTGGAGACTATTATTATGACATAGCAATGTTTTTTTTTTTTTTGTGAAATTGGGACCAAGGTCCATGGTTTGGTGTGAGGCTTGCCATGCGTCCTGAGAAGGTGAAGATCGGGTTATCATAAGGGATCGTTCCACTAGTATGAGTAACAAAGGAATGTGAGGTCCTTTTCTCTACACACCCAGACAAAAGGCCCCACAGTTGAGTTCAAATATTCATTTGAAGATGCAACAAAGAACTGTGTTCGCTCAATCATTTTCGCCTTTTTGCTATTGAACTCTTGCAAGTGATTACAAAGTAGTGTTTGGTTTTAACTCACTTCCACCCTTTATTATTCATAAGACATTTCACCAGAGGCAATATTCATTATTGACATGGCACAAAAACCACACGTACATGTTTTCCAACAGACAAATTGATATTTGTGAAGAGAGAATATGCAGTGTGAAAGTTTGCACCTCATGTTTCAACTCATTTCTGTAAATCTTTTCAGAGAAAATTCAGAATAATACTGTGAGGTGAAAATGGAGCAAAAAGCAGAAAGCTTGTTCCTGCATATGACAATGACCATTCTTGCAGGGCCGGTTCTAGAAAATGATGACTAGGGCTGTATCTCAGATCAGAGGGGGTGCACATGCCTGGCACGTTATTCAACACTAAATTATGCATTTTCCCATAATTTCAAGCCGAATGATACTAGTAAAACAAGAATATTTAACGTGTATTTCAAATGCTTTATTGCAGCAATATTGCTGCAGAACAAAGAAAATGCTACATTTAGTCTGGGCTACCTCATCCATCAGATAATCTACACTAGAAAAAATTCAAAATCTTAACAAGAATATTTGTCTTATTTCTAGTTAAAATGGCTCATTTTTAGTCTAAAAACATCTTATTACACTTAAAACAAGATTCATCACTGGAAAAAACAACAATTTACACCTGTTTCAAGTAGATTTTCACTTAAAATAAATAGAAAAATCTGCCAGTGGAACAAGATTTTTTTGCTTGTAATGAGAAGATAAATCTTGTTCCACTGGCAGATTCTTCTACTTATTTCAAGTGAAAATTTACTTGAAACAGGTGAAAATTGTCAAATAACAAGTTATTTTTCTGGTAATTACTCTTGTTTTAAGTGTAATAAGATTTATTGACTAAAAATGAGACATTTTAACTAGAAATAAGACAAATATTCCTGGTAAGATTTTAAGTTTTTGTCAGTTTTTTTTTCCCGTCTTTTCAACTGAGCATGCAAACACATAAACCAAGGGTGCAATGCATGCTTATGCACCCTCGTAGAACCGGGCCTGCATTCTTGTAACAACTTACTGTGTTGTGTACTCACTATGCAGTACACGTTTTTACTAGAACAGGGTTCTCATGTCTGATATGTGAAATGTAATTTGTATTTTGCAACGGTACTTGTCGTAGGCAATGGTAATCACAAAAGTGTCTGGTTTTGTAAAGCAGAACTAAACAAGAGTATGGATCACCACTGTTTGCTGTTTTTCACCCATGCTGACTGCTAAACCATCTGGTGTTTTTTACCTGCAGATCTGTGTACTACAATTAGGCAAAAGCAGATCATACTTACGGTACAGTTTTGAAAAAAAAGATAGTTAAAAAATAACTACAGCACTGAGAAAAACGTTCTAATGAAACTTTAAAGAAAAAAAAAAATTTTACAGATCCGTTTATTCTAGTAGATGATAGTTCTTAATGGGCAAATTGTCAAATGGATGTTTTTGATATTAGGAATTTTGATGTTGGGCTCCAGACTGAACTTCCGACTCATCTCTTTGCTCTTTCTTATACCGTCACAGCTTGATAAACACAGTTGTTTCCATTGTTACTAAATTTTCTTCTCTGCAGAATGTCTTTGTCTCAACACAGACCCCGCTATGATGACCTAATCTGTGTAGCTACAGTACATGTTGGATGTAAAAGTAATGAGGTGTAAAAATCTAGCTTTTTGTGTTTGCATGAACTGAATTGGTTTGTCAATTCTGACTAAAAAAATCTGTTTTTGGTGTTTTTTGTTGTGCTTGTGTAAGTTAAAGCAGAAAAAAATAGCTCAAAAGGAATGAGTGCTAGTTTTTATCCCAGGTGTTTCATGTCCAAGGCCAGTCCATTTCCTTTTGATGTTGAGGAATAATCATGGAAAACCCACGATTAAGTTTTTTAATAAAGCTGTGGGCAACTTTGTACTCCCAAATCCCTTTCAGACCAAACTGAGTTTGCTTGTTAAATTCATGGGACCTTTCTTTTAATATCAACCACCAAATAAAGATCACTGCCTAAGATGTTGGTACAAATTCCATAATTATATGTGCTCGAAGACATTGAGATCTTGTGCTTCACTTTTTTTATAATAAAACCATTTAATGACATCAGAGTAACATTTATTAAAACTTACAAAATAGTTTCAGAAGAAATGTGATGGGTCAGTCTTTCTGGAAACACTGAAGGTAAATTAATACAAATTTTTGTGGCGAGTTTTAATTCTAACTTTAATTGCTTTATGAATTGAGCTTTCAGCATACTGAGATCAGCTAATTAAAAGTATATGAATTTAAAAATAAAGAAATCAATACACATTGAGTGAACATTTGCTATAAAGCCCTTTATTCTATTGATCCAACTCCTCTGTGTGGTGAACTATAATCACTCATTATAAATGTCAAGGTAGAATATCATCATATTTCTTTGGATGACTCAGTTTTCTACTTTCTGTTGTAGAAATCAATAGTTATGTTTGCTACAGAGGTGATCTCAAACATTGGAATTTCCTGAAGCCCTGGATTATTGCTGAAGGTCATTTAATACGTTTAATTACAGAGGCATTAATGTTTCTGCTGTGTAGTTTGAATTCTGTTCCCACAGTCCCAGTTTCCTTACCAGTCTTGTAGCTGCTGAACAGCAGTTTGGCGAACTACAGAAAACGAAAACATATTTTATGGAGCATCTCTTGGCTTTCATGTTGTGTCAATGCTCTTCAAAAGTTGTGAACTCTTTGTGTTGTTTGCACTGCAAACTCAGTCAACCAAAACAAATTCTTAATCTTTGACACACTGACTCAAAGCTCAAAGACCCCTGTGATCACACACCCGGAGCATGTCTGTCTACCGACTTACATGTTTACTTACCTCTTGGACACAATCTCTGCAGCCCTGGTGGAGTATGTTGCTATGGACCGGCTAATGACATAAGATATTTTACAACAAGAAATGACATCATTTTTCCCCCTTTGACCTGGATTAATTTAATTTAGAAATGTTTTATTAATTTGAGCCCTTCTTTTTGTATGCAGCTCGGAGCCATTTCCTTGTGTCCAGCTGTGGCATTATCAATTACCAATGTAGAACATATGCACAGGAAACTGATGTGATCATAATGAGGTAAAAAAGAAAACATTATGCAGCTCAAGTATTCTTTCATGTACCAAGGACATGTTTCCTCCCCCTCTTCCTGCCACCCACAATACGGCTGTTGAAATTTCTGGCCAAATCGTGTATACACTGATCCAACCCTGGAGCTCTGAGGTGGAGGGAAACATTATCTCTGCATCCTACTAACTCAAACTCAAACTTTATTTATTTATATAGCACCAAATCATGCAATATAAATGCAACACATGGTGCTTTACATACAAAATAAAATAACAATCAAAAATACAATTTAAAACATCCCATACGACCCCACCCCCCACCCCCCACGCGTACACACACCCTCACTCACACTCATACACATGTGCATACACTCACACGCCCACACACACACACACACACACACACACACACACACACACACACACACACACACACACACACACACACACACACACACAGTAAGTGGACTGGTGACATGGCTTGGCACTAACGATCCAGGTGAGGAAAACACTACCTATGGGTGGCCGTCCACACCAAGAGGCTCCACCGGCCATGACCACAAGGAGCATCGCCACAGAGACCCCCCCAACCCGGAGAGACCAGGACAGACCCCACACAGAAGGTGGAGTCCCACCCCCAGCTACCCAGGCCTGAGGGACCCCCATGACGACACCCCCATGGGCAGAGCAGGCACACCTCCCAGTGTGGACGACCCCCCTGAGGAAACACTGGAGCTAAAAACTAAAAGATTAAAAGAAAGTAAAAAATGCCTAAAAGTGTAAACTTTTAGAGAAATCTATACAAAACTTAAGATGAATAATAAATAACATAAAATAAAAAGTCACTAAAATGGATTAAAGTTTTAAAGATAATAAAAAAGCTAAAGAAGTAGACACAATAAATAGCTAAAAAAGACTAGGTAAATGAGATCAGATAAAAGCCAAACTAAAAAGGCGTGTCTTGAGCCTCCTTTTAAAAATATCAACGTTCTCTGCGGTCCTGAGGTTCTCTGGCAGGCTGTTCCATAAATAAGGGCCATAGTGGCTGAATGCAGCCTCACCGTGGGTTTTGGTCCCGGTTCGGGGAATGGTTAAAAGGCCGGTGCCAGAGGACCTCAGGGTCCGTGAGGGTTGATACAGTAAAAGCAGATCAGATAAATAAGATGGCCCAAGACCGTTAAGACACTTATAAACCAGTAAAAGAACCTTAAAATCAATCCTGAAGCGGACGGGGAGCCAATGCAGTGATTTTAAAACAGGTGTAATGTGTTCCCGCCCTCCCGCCCTATGAGGTTTTCCTTTGACTTTACACGATCAATCTATTAAGTTGAAGAAGTAGATACTTTATTGTATGGAGAGAAAAAAAGAAGAAGCAAGAGGGCTTTTACTTCTACGTACCAGGACAAAATACAAACCATCCAGTTTTCACCTAGCTTTAAAAGTAGGTGTTAGGGATTCTGATGTAAGGACCCAAATACAGAGGTCATTGCCCTTGTGCAGGTAGCGCAGGTTTGAAGCCTAACCTGTTGCTCTTCACTGCCTGTCTTCCCTTTCTCTTTAGCCAAGTTTCCTGCCTGGCCACTTTCAAAATAAAGGCCACTAGAGCTACAAACAAATTATATTTTTTTTTATAAAAATGGAGAAGCATGTGTTCCTGCCAGTAGGTCTGGAGAGGCTTGTAAGCCAATTTACAAGCAATGTTGATGCCATTATTCTACCATGCGAAAATTTATTGACAAAAAAAAAAAATCTCTGATCTCTAAACTAAACTATTATAGATTAAAATCAACAAGGCCATCAAGGTCAGGTTTGACGTCTAAAGTGCAGCTAAATATGTCCTCCTGGCCGTGGAGCTAAGCACCAGCAGCTGGGGCTCCTGTGGTCGGCCTGGGATCTCCTGGTTCAGGGGCCTTTTATCCCCTGACCTGACTCTCTCCTCCATCCCAAATGAATACATACATTTAAAAAGAAAACAAAAAACACACACACTCAAACATTTTAGCTACGGGGAAAACCTTCTCTCCTATTGGACACAACTTTCTCTCTTCTCCCTTCTCTCCTATTGAACCTGCCGAGATGTCGTCACAACGTGGCACAGTGAATTAAAAAATATTCAATTCGGGCAGGCAGGCGCTGCGCATACGCGGCCCGGTCTTGCGCCGCGGTAGCACATACACAAAATGGGAAAGCCGGCGGCGGTCTGCGCTTTGCGCCCTCTCTGTGAAAGGGGTTATTGTACGGAAGAAAAAACTCTTTCCGCGTTCATTTCTGACCAACAGTTGGTTCGCGCATGGCATTTGTTAACAACTTTGAACCGCTACAGACGGTTGCCTTGTGAACACAAAGGCTACAAACGAGAAACGAAACAACTGTATCGATTTAGCCCCTGAAACGGAACAAAACAAACCGGCCACAGGTCTGAAAGCTCCCTTAGAATGCACTTACACACACTTAAAAATGAAATAAAATAAAATAAAATTGTCACATTCCACAACACAAAAAGAAAAGAATCAACATTTTCTCGTGAAATAAAAAAAGAGAGCATTAAGTGACCTGAGTTTATATAAATGCCTCAAACCTCAACATTTTAGTGAACAGTAAACTGAATGACTGATGTCATACAGAAATTGATTATTTCAAGTTATTGCTGCAAAAGATAGATCTACAAGCTATTGAATCATGGAGAGTGCTCAGCTTTTCAAAGTTTGTGCATGCTAATTGTCTTAGCTTTTGTTAAATATACAATGACTATGTCTAATTGTTCATATAAGGTTGTTTTTCTCCATTTAAAGGTTTGCTAAAGTCAAAATGATTTTTATTTTGTACTAAAACCTCAAACTTTAGACATGAAAGAGGGTGTACATGTTTCCTCTTTCATGTGTCTGTGTGAAATCATTTTAATGTCTACATACACATGAGAGTGTCATATTTCAGAACATGAAATATGTTAGTTGGAACGACGATGAAAACAACAACCCCAAATGCTTATAGGGGCACAGTGTTTTGACCTTAAAACGCCACTGGGTGTCGCAGTAGAGCTACACACTCAGACTCCAACCTGAACTGGCCTAAAACCGATGGTGAAGTAGAACTTGCAACCCAGAAAATGCTTGAAGTTCCCTACAAAAAGGTAATAATATATGCATGTATAAATATCGAGAGTGGACATTTCTCTTTCTAAGATGTTCTTAAAGCAGAGGATATAAGTTATTAGATCACTGAGCCAGAAACATGCTTTGTAGAAGCACAACATACATGCTGGTGCTGCTTAATTTTTAAAACAAGAAGCAAGATTATCCTTTACTAATAGTCCCATATTTTGCTGTTGTAATAAGGTTTAAAATATATTTTGCACCTGGAACCTGGAACAAGCTCCAACAGAAGCTGCAGCTGAACTGACTTCAAATTACTTGTAGGAAGACAGTCATAAGGGGTCTGCACAGGTACTGTACTTAATTAGTTATTTTTTCCCTTAATTTTATCATTGTTAATATGTTTCTGTTTTGTTTTTGTCTCTTGTACGTTCACTTAGTTTGTGACTTTGTGTTTTGCTGCTCTCTCTTATAAATGAGACCCTGGGTCTCAATGAGACTTTACCTGTATAGATAAAAGTTAATAAAAAATAAATACAAATATTTTGAAACATTAGGAAACTAGAACGTTTTTTATGCCACTGAGAACTTGCTGTGACAGATCGCTCCCGAGGAACATCATAAAAGCAATAGCCTGATGATTTAATGCTGCAGTGCTCCATTGATTACATGAATCAATAAGCACATGGAGTTCATGGCTGAGAACACAGCAATCAATACACAAACTTAACAACATTGATTAACTGCATATATTTAAATGTAAATTGCACTTTTCCTTGTGATACTCAGTAGAAATCTCTGAAACTACAGACAGGTCATGGATTAAAAGAAATAACAACACAGAAGAAAATATCTAGTGTTTGCACATACAGATATAAAATTGCAGGTGTTGGTACATTTTTGAATGCCTCTAAATAATGTTTTTTGTGATTTAGCAGCTATCCAGCACTATTCTAAGATGATATGTTGAAAGAGTCCAACTTGTCTGCCAAGGCAGGAAATTTACTTTTCAAAATAAGAAATTATTCTTTACAAAATCCACTTGTTAGTGTAACATGCTAAGATATGTAATGCTGCTCTCTGCTGGATGAAAACCTCTCGCACAGTCACTGTAAGAGTTTTACTTTTTTCTCCTTCACTTATAATCTTTTGGTCTCTTTCATTCACACAAAGTGTCAATGCACGGTCACAATTTTACTACTAACGTGTTACATTAACTGGTTTATTTTTAAGGCCACAAAGAACCAGCATCACTGAGATGAAGATAACATACTACAGTAAAGTCAAAAGACAGTTTTACTGGTTCCTAATCCCGTTTTTTTTTTTTCAATTAAAATTTTCTGAAGGAAACACAAACCTGAGGAAAATATGCAATAAATATATGAAGGGTATCACAAGATGAAATATCTTCATATATATTAAGAAAATGATGGTAAGCAGACAAAGTTGCTCAGGGTGGGTGAACAGAGGTGTTACAGGCAGTTCTTGAGTTGAGGGGGGATGATGGGGGATGGCATCCCCCCTGAAATAAAAATGGTCAAAATCATCCCCCCTGTAAAACTGCCATCCCTTTCCATCCCTGGTGTCATTTCATCAATGATTTGACAATTTTTAACTGTTTCAAGTAAATTTTCACTTGAAATAAGTAGGAAAAACTGCCAGTGGGACAAGATTTATCTTCTCATTACAAGCAAAACAAATCCTGTTCCAATGACAGATTTTTCTACTTATTTTAAGTGAAAATCTACTTGAAACAGGTGAAAATTGTTGTTTTTTCCAGTGATTAGTATTGTTTTTTAGTATTTTTTTACTAAAATGAGACATTTTGACTAGAAATGTTGTTTTGGTCAGTGCTATTATTTGTAATATATTATATTATTCGTAATCAGCACAAATTATCTGTCCCCATATGATAAAATCCACCCCCCCTGATTTTTTTTTTCACAACTCGAGTACTGGTTACAGGATGATGTTGGAAAGAAAAATTATGGGAGAAAACTGCATTGACTGCATTAGAGTAGCGGCTGTTGTATCTCTGGTTACCAGCAGAGGGCGCCAGACTTGACGTAGTATCACATCCATCCATCCAACTACCGTTTATACCACCTTCATCCCCCTGTTGGGGGTGTTAGCGACTGTAATCAGGTGAGACGCAGGGTACATCCTGGACAAGTGACCGAGTCAGACAGTTGTTTTTAAAACATTTAATTGCATGTGTTCTGTTCTGGATTATTTTTTTCCCCTCTACCTCTGAAGAGGACGAAGAGAACCAGTAGGAAGACTTAAACTTCATATGTGTAAACTGCTACGTACTGTATGCACTTCTGTATACTTTCATTTTGAATTAAAAAATAATAAATTGACTTTAGATCTGACAACTATAGGAGTTTTATCCACTGAAATGTTGATTTATTTTCTAAGTACAATGTTAATCTTTTAACCTAAAATCTTCTCACAATTTAAATAAACATGTTAACTATACATACACTCACTAGCCACTGAATTAGGTTCACCTGTTATATCGAATATACTTATATAAGTATATCTGTATATAAATATAAATATATATTCACCCCTATAATCTCTCATGTATAAAACAGTAAAGTGGAAAAAAATGGGACTTAAGTAGTTGGAGTCAAACAGGATCTTCACGGGAAAAGAAAGCCCTGCAGAAAAGATATGAAATTGTAATGTTCAATGAGTCGTGAACGCCAGAGCAAGCCATTAGTGTGTGTGTGTGTGTGTGTGTGTGTGTGTTTAAGCATAGTAAAACAAATATTAACTGTGTCCAAAGTACATTACGGTTCCTAAATTACGATGTGCAAATGTCAGCAGAGTCAATGTTTTTTAGTGGGATCCAATCTGAACTTCAAACTCTGTACTGGAGCATATGGCATTACATGGTATTACAATCAATACCATACCATAAAAATGTATATACTCGAGATTATCAGTTAAAGTTCTCCCAACCAAACATTATTTAAGTGATCAAAACGTGCACACAGGAATGCAAGCATTTTTATACCATATTTAGATATATATGAGCAACCACCATGTCACCATGGTCAGTCCAGTCACGTGGGCTCTAGATTGTCTTGGAAAATCACGTCACTCAGATTAATCCAGCACAGCATCCAAAGATGCAACTTGATGGTTTTTACACTTACCAGTGAAGAAAATAAAAACCCATTCCTCAGGTGTGTTAGTTAATGGTTTAAAGGAATTAATAAAATACATATGTTAGATTCAAAAAACCGTTCAGATTGCTAGCTGCACCAAATTCCACCTATCAATCAATCAATCAATCAAATTTTATTTATATAGCACCTTTCGTCCAAGTACATGAAATACAAGGTGCTTTGACATTTTGATTGAAAAATAAGCATAATAAACAAATAAAAACTGGGAGACCAAAAAGATAAAAACTGGGAGACCAATGCACCCTGACATACAATATAAAATATATAAAATTTATAAAAAGATAAAGGTTCAAGGATTAAGGCTAAAAAAAGAATAATCAGTCCACAACAATAAAAAATAATAAAAACATTATAAGAGATAGATAAATAAATAAAACAGATACCTTTAAAAAAATTTAAACGGAATAAAACTAAAACTATAAAATGTGATGCTACATAAAAGCCAGACCAAAGAGATGAGTTTTTAGTCTACGTTTAAAAATGTCCACATTTCCAGCTCCTCTCAGATCCTCCGGCAGGCTGTTCCACAGTTTTGGAGCATAGTGGTTAAAAGCAGCATCACCAAATCTTTTAGTTCTACCTAATTCTTTGTTTTTCTGAAGCATATGTGGGGGTTGTATATTTGTTCTGTAGAAACACTATTCTTCGGGACTGTGAACATTTTATTCATTCATTTTGCAAGCCCATACTGGAACCCATTCTAGTGATCACTGAGCAAGCGCTAGGGCACGTGCTCAACACTTTTGTAGTTCAGGGTCTTCAATTCCAGTCCTCGAGAGCCGGTGTCCTGCATGTTTTACATGCTACCCTGCATCAGCATGATACAAGTAGTTAAGTAGTGTAATCAACAGAGTTGTCCAGACCTTGATGACAAGCTTATGAGGACTGTTTATTTGAATCAGGTGTGTTGAAGCCGGGAACAATCTACAACATGCAGGACAGGGGGCCCCCGAGGTCCAGGATTGGGAAACACTGGTCTAGTTCTTTACAAGGACACACAGAGTCAAACAAGCACGCACACTCACACCTACAGTCGGTTTAGAATCACCAGTTTACCCAACATGTGTGATTATGGTCTGTGGGAGGAAGCCAGATCACCAGGTGGAAGCCCACGCAGACGTGGCAAGAACAAACAGGTTTCACAAAAGCTACAACTGAGCTTCAAATGTTGAACTCATCGCTCGGAGGTGACAGTCCCAAAGACCATAGTTTCATGCAAGGTTTTGTTAAAAAGTCACTGATAGCATAGCCATCCCCCAACTCCATCATAAGTGTGAAATGGTTACTGTAATTTTAAAGACACTGGGATGAACATGGAATAAATGACTGAGAAGATAAGTAAACAAACAAAATACAATGTAAAACAACAAAAAGAAAAAAATATTCTTAGAATGAGATTATTTTGATATAAAAAGTATCAAATTTGATCTTAAAGAAATTGAATAATAATTTAAAAATGCAATAAAATCAATACCAACCAATAAATATCAAACTACCTTGACTGTGTTCACACTGCAGGTCTTAATGCTCAATGCTGATTTTATGCCAAGATCCAATTTGTATCTATTCATTTTTTTGTGGTTGTACACGTTAGTATTTTAAATGTGTTTTATTTCAGACATCAATGAGAACAGGCTTCTGTGTTGAAGTGACCTGCATGCGCAGCAAGACAAAGTGATGTCCAACGCAGTATGTCAGGTGTACGGAGGTAAACAAAGATGCTGCTGCAGGAGACTTGTAGGTGTCTTTTCTGAAGTTTTTGTGCAGTGGAAGTGGAAAAAGTCGATATGCTCCCCGACTTTGGAACGTCCTCCCACCTGAACTACGGAACGTTGCCTTAATTACATCCTTCAAATCCGAAAGTTAAAACACACCTTTTTCAAGCTGGCCTTTTCTCTGACACTGATGCTTTTTCAAACTGATGTTATGTGGCAAAGCAACTGTTCTTAATTGCTTTAACGTTCATCTTTTTTCTTAGCTGTTGTAATGTTTTAACTTTTTAAGCTGACCTCGGGTGAGGAAAAGCACCAAATAAAATAAAATGTATTATTATTATTAATAATATTGTCTGAAACTGACATCAAACGCACACAAAGCTGCGGGCCCTGATGCAGAGCCGTCAGGGAGATTTGCGAGGCCCTGTGCGAAATGGCCTGTGCGAAATTTTGGGGTTTTTCGGGTCGGATCGGGTGTCTATATGCGCAATTTTAACTCTCCAATTAGCAAAATACTGGATACCTTCCCCTGCCTCATCATCATCTGGGCTTTCCTCGACGCGGGGCCCCGTAGCTGCTTCAGACCCGGTCGGATCGGTGATTTTTGTAACAAATTTATCAAACAAGCCTTTCAAAGGGGCATTAAACTGTTTTTTCAAATTTCCTGATTCTGTCTCGTTCTCTCGACATTGTGTGACAGTTTGTTCCACACTCCACTCGTCTGGATCAGAGCAGCTTGTGTCAAAGCGCTTGGTCTGACGCAGTTGTATTGAACAAACAGGCGCATCATTGCACATATATTTATTGATATGCACAGACTAGTACACATTTAGGTCTGTAATGGAACATGACTGTTGATATTTATAAGGGAAAAAAGGAAAAAAAAAAACGAAAAAAAAATAATAATTGAAAAAAAAAAAAAAAAACGGCCCATAGCGCAAGGCCCCTTGGGGCGCGAAGCCCCGTGCGGTCGCACGGTTCGCACACCCCTTGCGGCGGCCTTGCCCTGATGGCATTTCTGGACGTGTGCTCAGAGCATCCGCTGGGAAGCTGGCGGGGGTCCTGCCGGACTTATTCAACCTGTCCCTGGCCCGTGGTGCTTCAAATCCACCACCATTGTGCCAGTACCGAAGAGCTCCACACCAGCGTGTCTCAACGACTACCGTCCAGTAGGCCTCACCCCCATCATCTCCAAGGGCCTAGAGCAGCTGGTCCTGGCACACCTCAAATCCTGCCTGCCCCCCACCCTGGATCCCCACAAATTAGCCTACCGCAAGAACAGGAGCACAGAGGATGCCGTCTCCACAGCGCTGCACTCTGTCCTCTCACACCTGGACAACAACAACACTTATGCCAGAATGCCAGAATACTTCAGTTCAGCATTCAACACTGTCATCCTGACAAAGCTAGTAGTCAAACTTGTGGACCTGGGCAACACAGCTCCCATCTGCAACTGGCTACTGGACTTTCTGACCAACAGGCCACAACATGTCCGGTTAGACCACCACTGCTCCTCCACACTCACCATCAACACTGGTGTACCACAAGGCTGCGTGTTGAGTCCATTCCTCTTCTCCCTCTTCACCCATGACTGGAGACCTGTGCACGGCTCCAACACATCATCAAGTTTGCGGACGACACCACCATGATTGGCCTCATCAGGAACAAGGATGAGTCGGCCTACAGGGAGGAGGTGGATCACCTGGCCGCGTGGTGCGAGGACAATAACCTGAGGCTCAATAGCTCAAAAACCAAAGAACTGATTGTGGACTTCAGGAAGAATGCTGTCACTCATCCACCCATCCACATCAACAGTGTGGCAGTGGAACGTGTGACCAGCTTCAAATTCCTGGGGATTCACATTTCACAGGACCTCTCCTGGACAACAAACTGCTCCAACCTGGTCAAGAAGGCTCACCAGCACCTCTTCTTCTTGAGGACTCTGAGGAAACACCACCTCTCTCTCAGACGAGCTGGTGAACTTCTACCGCTGCACCATGGAGAGCATCCTTACCAGCTGTATCACAGTCTGGTACGGGAACTGCTCCAGCGCTGACCGGAAGGCACTGCAGAAGGTGGTCAAAAAATTGCCCAGCACATCGCCGGAGCTTCACTTCCTGCCATGAACACCATCCACAGGAAGCGTTGTCTCAGGAGAGCAACCAACATCATCAAGGACTCCTACCACCCAGCACACAGGCTGTTTGCCCTCCTGCCCTCTGGGAGGCGCTACAGGAGTCTCCGCACACGAACCACTAGGTTCAGGAACAGCTTCTTTCCCACAGCTGTCTCCCTGCTGAACTCTGCCCCCCCAGGCCCCCACACCAATACCCCAAACCTCAACCCCCCCAGAAGTGAACGGGGCTAGTACCCAGTAACTCTTTGCACCATTCAGCACAATTGTACATAATATAATTGCACTGGACTTTTTTACCAACTACCTCCTCGCACTACTGTAAATTCTTCCACACTGTGAATGCTGACATCACCCATGTACATACTGTAACTCAAATCTGTTGTAAATCATATAATCACATCTCATCTGTCCGTGATATATATGCCATTCATTCATATCTGACCTGCACCTTGTAGCAATAGTTATTTATTAATCTGCTCTGTGTACATACATATTTATATGTGTATATGCTGTACATTGTGTTTATTTCACTGCATAAACACTTTCGGTTACATGCTAACTGCATTTCGTTGCCCTGTACTTTGACATGTGCAATGACAAAAAAAGTTGAATCTAATCTAATCTGATCTAAAAACATGGCAGTGAACTCTGAACTCAGCACTGCCCACTATTGGATCAAATTACTTAACAATTAAGGCAACGTAAAATACGCCTATTTCCATACATAAGGGAGCATAAATGGGCCTTTAGATGTATAATTTTGCCACTTCATGCTTTCATGACTTGTCTGGTGAATATTGCTCTGGATACACTCTCACCACTTGCAGCGACATGGTATTCTGATTCCTGGTTTCATGTCCGTGCACACTCCCACAGAAAAAGAAAATGAGACTGTTTTGCAACGTAAATGATCAAAGTCTTCAATTTTCAAGTAAGTCTTTAGCCATGCAAGCACTTTATAAAACATTCACATCTGCTATTGGGACACAGTTGTTTCTGCCTTTTAATGCCTTTCAGCTGTCATCTGGACAGTAGGATATTATTTGGCAAAGGCTGTAACAATACTCTCACATGTCAGGGTTTTATGCTGTTTCAAAAAAGAATTGGTGATTTTACAAGTGAAAATGGTGAAACAGCTTGTGATGATTCAGTGATGATAATTATCTGTTAACTAGGAGAGTCCTTTACCCAAACACCTGCATCTTACTATTCTTTGAAAGTTTATGCAAACTTGCTGTCAACAGCCAAAAAAACAACAAACAGCATAAAACACAGTTCCTGTTCTTCTTTTAAGAATGAGATGCTCGTAAATCTAAATAAACCTAAATATGAACCATCAGATCATATCATTATTCTGAACCATAAAAAACTATAAGCAATGTCAAAAAGCATATACCAAGATTCATTAGCTTGCACAACCACCTTTGGAAGCAATAATTCTCCAAAATTGCTTCAGGTCATTGAGGTCTTTGGGCATTTGTTTATGCGCAACTATCTTCACATCCCACCACAGCATTTCAGCTACGTTGAGGCCAGAACTCTGAGCCACTGGAACAAGTTAATCCTTTTCATTTTCAGCCTTTCTGATTTAGATTTGCATGGGATCATTTCCCTGTTGCATCATCACCCTGCCCTCTAGTTCTCTCATAAAGTGCTATGCAAAAGTCTTAGGCAGTTTGGAAGAAATCTGTAAAGAATGTTGTAAAAAAATATCAAATGTATTTTTCTTTTGTAATTCAGTTGATCAAACAAAATGCAAAAGTGTGGAAACCGCTGTAATAAAACAAATCAGCGTTTGGGGTGACGGGTTGAACAGTGGCTTGGCATTGTAGTGCACTGTTTCCTCATAGCAGAAGGTTCCTGGTTCAAATCCCTGTAGGAGCCTTTCTGTGTGGAGTTTGTGTGTTCTCCCCATGCTTGCATGGGTTTTCCTGGGTACTCCAGGTTCTCCCCACCGTCCAATAACATGTCTCAGGTTAATTAATTAGTCTAAATAGGACTGTATGTCTTCCCATAAAGACCTGGGATGGGCTCCATTAGATCCCTGAGACCCTAAATAGATATGAACAGTTATACAATGGATGGATGGATTTTGTCTAATCCAGGGGTGTCAAACTCATTTTGCTTTTGACCAATTTTTTTCTCGCGGGCCGCATGCTGGTGCAAATTCATTTTTTTTTACTATTGTTATCTAATCCAATATCAGTTTAGTTAATTTTATAGGAAATATGCACTTTGTTTACACTCTAATTATGTAAAATATATTTCTTCAGGATCTTTTCTTGAAATTTCTCATTTTTTTTCAAATTATGTAAGATACTTTTAATATCATTTTGCAAAGATAAACAGAAACAAGTATGTTTTTTTATATATTTCGCTTTTTTATAGGAAATTTAATTAAAAGCAAAATGTTTCTTATTACATCCCAGTGTTTCTTTGTGATTTAGAGATTTTTCCAGTACAATTAAGTGTATTTATTTTTAAAAATTGGATATTTACGCCAGTGTGCCGAAAAAGTCAGCACTTCTCTTTTAACTGTTTTACTTTGTCACTATCCTCATATTCAAAACTGAAATTCTCCGAATAAATATCTTCTATCATCTTTTTTAGCAGTGATATTTTTCCTGCGAAAATATATAATAGTAGTCAGTTAATAAAAATAACGACCGTCTACAAAGAAATAAAATCGACAAATGCATTCTAGAAGACAAAAAAAATGTCGAAAACTGCTATTTTTGTGGAATAACGATGGATTTGTAGAAGAAATATATTATCGGATATGCTGCGATTCATGGCAATTATTTATGCCTTCCTTTTTAGTAAATTAACATTTCGTTTTTTTGCGTTGGAAACCTCTCTCGGGCCGCACATTTGACACCCCTGGTCTAATCACAATCAAAAGGTAAGTTGTTCCAAGCATCTTGGAGAACAAACCACAAGATCTTAATTGTATGTACAATGCCTCAAATCAATGTGTCTCTTCTTGTAATCTCAGTCAGACCCAATCATGTTGAGATCAGGGTTCTGTGGGGGCAAAACGATCACTTCCAAGACTCTTTTAAAAAAAATATTATTCTGATGATATTGGCTGCAGGTGTGAGGTCATTTCCCTCTTGAAAAATGAATATAAACTCAATCCCCAGGATTGGATGATGGATAATTATCTGCCTGTGATTATTAAGTACACCATCAATTATGAACACATCCTCAACTCCATTTGTAGAAATGGAACTCCAAATTTGCGAGGAACCTGCCATGACTCACTTTTTTTCATGCAGGAAATACAAAAAAGTAAAAGAATCGAAAACAAATCAGAAACAAACCAGAAACTGAATCATCAGAATGGGAACCAGGGCAGTAATAGGCAGGCAGACAACAGTACGGACTAGTAATGACTATTTATTTCTATACAGAGACACTCAGTAGTTGACGAAACACAGGTGCGATCAGGTAGGATTGAGAAAAGGAAGTTAAACAGGTCAATGCAAACTAAGGACATACTTTCATAATAAAGCCAGAATTAAACTACACAGGAACTAACTACTGTCGCAGCCAAATGTCTCAAATTTTGACTCATCAATCCAGATCATCTTTTACTACTTTCTACATAATTGAGTCGTTTGGGATGGTTTTGATGTTGCAGGTTTGTGGTAGAAGTGGCTTTTTGGCCCCAGGTCACCCCTGCAGGCCACTTCTGGCCAGAGCCGGATTAAATAAATGGACTACACTAGGCAGACTGTGATTTTTAGGCCCCCCTCCATCGATGTTATTTATGAAATCTTAAACTTACCAAAGTTACTAATAAAACTTAATTCACATTTAACATAGCATAGTCATAGTCAAGTTGGTTCTTTGTATTCCAAAATAAGTCATGTGTTGTATATTAAACAGTCTATCAGACTATTTTTAGATTTTTATTATTTATACGTTATTAGAACGCTCTATTAAATGCTATTAAATTATCCTTATCTTATTGATTGTGAGCATTTTGCAGAAAATCTTAATTAAATGTGTTGATTAAATTGAATAGTTAAATAAGAAGTAAAATCTACAAAGACCAATAAAATTAGAAGTAAGACCAAGTGTGCTGTAGTATGTATGTTCTGTATGTGTATATGTATGTATGTGTATGCATATGCAGAGCCGTTTGGGAGATTTGCGAGGCCCTGTGTGAAATGGCCAGGGGGGCCCTCGAAAATTTTTGGGTTTTTCGGGTCGGATCGGGTGTCTATATGCGCAATTTTAACTATCCAATTAGCAAAATACTGGATACCTTCCCCTGCCTCATCATCATCTGGGCTTGCCTCGACGCGGGGCCCCACGGCTGCTTGAGACCCGGTCGGATCGGTGATTTTTGTAACAAATTTATCAAACGAGCCTTTCAGAGAGGCATTAAACTCTTCCATTTTCTTTAGTTTTTTTCTTTTTTCATCCCCTGATGGAAATTTCCTGAATCTGTCTTGTTCTCTCGACATTGTGTGACAGTTTGTTCCAACTCCAACCGTCTGGATCAGAGCAGCTTGTGTCCGTGCTTGGTCTGATCAGTTGTATTGAACAACAGACACGCGTCATCATTGCACATATATTTATTGATATGCACAGACTAGTACATATTTAGGTCTGTAATGGAACGTGACTGTTGATATTTATAAGGGAAAAAAGGAAAAAAAAACGAAAAAATAAATAAAAATTGGGGGAAAAAAAAAACGGCCCATAGCGCCAGACCCCTTGGGGCACGAGGCCCCATGCGGTCGCACGGTTCGCACATCCCTTGCGGCGGCCCTGAGCTAAATGTGGTAATGTGCCATAAGGCCAAACATCTCCAGCTTGGTCTCATCTGCTGAAAGGACATTCCTCTTGAGTTTGTTCAAATGTAACTTGCCTAAAGTGTGAAACCATGTTCTTTTTAGAGAGATGAGCTTTTCTCATTCCAGCCCATCCAAATGAGACCAACTTGTGTATGCTTTTTGTTATGTACTGTTGTGGTCGTGAACATAAAACATAGTACTTTAAGCCTATGAGATACACTTTGGGAGTTTTTCCACATTTGTCCAAGCATACAGTACATGTTTTGACCTTGGGGTGAAACTGGGAAGTAGGAGTGATAAAATAAAAATGTACCTTTATTCTAACAAAAACTGATGTCAAAAACAAAAACCTGAATAGAGAGACACTGTGAACAACACAAGAGGCGAAGCAGAGGAGCGCAGCATGAGAACATAGCAGGAGGAGTAAACACAGGAGACTATCAACACACAAGGATAAGACACTAGCGTGGACCCATCACAGAAGGAAATGAGATTAAGAGGAAGGCTGGGAGGAAAGGCCAGATATTTTCAAAATAAAACCCAGGGGAAGAAAAAAAATCAAACAAAAGTACAAGAAATCAACAAAACCCCTCAACCATGACAATGTTCACTCCTGGGAAGCTGACCAACTTTCTTGAATGTTTTCCCTTGTGACTGTTTTCTCATGAGAGAACTCCACAATTGGTGAAAATGATCTTGTAAGGCTTCCCATGAGGATGGATAGCAATGCCTGTGATTATGTCTGACTTGACTTGATACAGTTTTCTGCATCACTTATCACCCTGTACTTTACTGCATTGCTTTTATACTGCTATGAGCTAGGGATTTGAGCCAATTTGATATCTTTGTGTCCCTGTCCACTTCATAAAAGTAGAACTACCTTACAACATGAGCTGGCATACCTTAAAGTCTTATTTGTTACATAGTCATTGCAGATGTAAATTGTACCAGAGGCAGGTGCTGTTAGCCTTAGGGGAGTAAAGCCAGTTGTTTTGTATTCTGCATATAGTAAAAAAAAACATAAAAATAATACAAATGCTAATTTGATGTTGTCATGATCAGTTTCTGGTTGCTTTGTCTACCCATGCATGATGTAAATATCATCATACGGACCAGTCTGGATTCACTTGGTCCCTCTCCAGAGTAAATCTCGCAAATTTGTAACCTGTTTGCACTATTAACTCCAAATATAAAAAGTCCTTGATTCATCTTGCAACCAGAAAAAGCAAAAACATGGACACCTGTTTGAAGGAGCAACTTTGAAAATGTCCTGTGACCCTTTTGTAGCCTTTAAAACTTATCACACAGGAAACTTCTTCTGGCACCGTGTCTTTATTGCCATATACTACAGATATCGGCATCTACAAAATCTTTTCTAAATAATATGGTTGTTTTTGAAAGTTTGATTAGGAGCAATGTGTGTGTGCGGCTATGTGTGTGTATGTGTGTGTGTGTATATGTATATACACAAAAAAAAAACTCACTGGGTTTGTATGTGTATATATATGTATGCGTATGTATGCGTATATGTATATATATTAAATATAGTAAAAATGCACATATATATGCCTTAGGTTTTTACCGGCATGGTATCAACCATTAATATGTGTGCAGACAAGGTAAAAAAAAAAAAAAAAAAAAAAAAAAAGAAAGTTTGATTACCCCTTCTTGTTGGGTCTTTTTTGCAGATAATTTGCCTTGTATGTCGACTATAAACTACGACGGAGTATTAGGGCC
The DNA here is from genome assembly GCF_033807715.1 of Cololabis saira. Classification (NCBI taxonomy): domain Eukaryota; kingdom Metazoa; phylum Chordata; class Actinopteri; order Beloniformes; family Belonidae; genus Cololabis; species Cololabis saira. The sequence continues at coordinate 34,946,440 of NC_084601.1, forward strand.
AAACAAAAAAACAAAAAAAGGAAATTACGAGAATAAAGTCATAATGTAATGAGAATAAAGTCGTAAAATTACGAGAATAAAGTCATAATATTACGAGAATAAAGTCATAATATTACCAGAATAAAGTCATTATATTACGAGAATAAAGTCGTAATATATTATAAATATATAAATATAACTTCACAAGATGCTCAATATTCCTCATTTTAACACAGGGAGAAGAAGCTCTTCCTGTTAGAGTTCTCATAAATTATATTCTCAAAATATTACGACTTTATTCTCGCAACATTACGACTTTATTCTCGTAATGCTACGACTTTATACTCGTAATGTTACGACTTTATTCTCGTAATTTTACGACTTTATTCTCGTAATATTACGACTTTATTCTCGTAATATTACGACTTTATTCTCATAATATTACGACTTTATTCTCGCAACATTACGACTTTATTCTCGTAATATTACGACTTTATTCTCATAATATTACGACTTTATTCTATTACGACTTTATTCTCGCAACATTACGACTTTATTCTCGTAATTTTACGACTTTATTCTCATTATATTATGACTTTATTCACGTAATTTCCAATTTTTTTTGTCTTAGTTTGGCCCTAATACTCCGTCGTAATAAACAGACCAGGTGCATTGAAACTCCAGCAGCAAAATGACCGGCATCAGCCCCTTAAGCAAGGCCTCAGGTGATTAGGACACACTGACCAATCAGATTCTCCTGAAGGTAATGGAGCGTAATCTGTGCTGGGGTTCAGGGCTGGCGGGGGTGGCGTGTGTGCACGTCTTTTTCCTTTGTGCTTTTCCATTCATCGTCAAGACAAAAACACGTCATCACAGGCCTTAGAAAAATGAATGAGGCCAACTTGTTTTCAACGGTTTGAACTGCTTTGTGTTCTAGGTGCTTGTGAATAAAAATCTTTGTGTGTGCGTTTGGCATGCAGCCGTGCCTCTGTATGTGTGCATGCCCATGCATATGTGACTGTTTAAGTATGTGTGTGGTCTTTGTAAGAGGAGGATGTTTCCCCTGTGGTGATGGATGTACAGATCACTTTCAAAGCCAGGAGATTTGTCCCCCCCCCCCCCCCATGAGAACAAAATGTTCCCAGCAGAGTGCAGGCTGTCAGTGAGAGCCTTTCAAAAAGCCCTCGTGTGTTTTTAAAGCATTTCTGTGAAAAGGAGCTGATGCTATGTCTTTCTGTGGTATTGTTTCAAAACCACAGGGCGGATAAAAATCTTATGAAGACTGATACCCATATTGCTGTGATCTCCGGAGGAGGTATTTGTCCTCTGCAGCGTGAGAGTGCAAGACAGCTTTGAAGAAGAGAGGTTTCCTCATGGCCCAGGTGTCCTTGTCTCAATGCTCTCAGAGAAAAACAAGATGTTCACTTCTTTCTCACTGTTTAATTGAAATGAACGCGGACATGTATATCTGAGGATACTTTTATTAAAACACACTTAAGACACACTTGTGTGTTTACATAAAATGGGGTTTCTGGCTGTGAGATTAAGGTCCTTATTAATATCTTATCTATAAATGCATTTTAATCATGTCCAACTTAAAGCAATAGCATTGCATCTAATTTTCCAATGGACAAATCAGCTTCAATTGCTGAATCTCTCCTTTAGCAAACTTTTGCATCTTTTCCACCAGGGCACACTGAGGGAATCAAATACCGGCTTAGTTGCAGAAAAGTACAAGGATTAGATGTGAAGCTGCAAGATGCAACAGTTCAAAGATAAATCAAGGACTTTTTGCTAGGAAATATTACAAATTGTATTGCAATTTATTTATTTCAAAACAGGGACAGTGCACAATAAGACATTCATCTTGTACAAGAGAATATGCATTGTGTCGGGTTGTAGCAGCTTGCTATTTTCCACCTGTAGTCCCTGGGCAGGTTGATGGAATAGTACATACAAATGAGTATAGAAAAAGAAAAAAAAAAGTAAAAGAGCAGAACAAAGCAAAGAGACAATAGATAAAATAGATAAATAGAAACATGGAAGCAGATTCAACAGAAAATCTGCAGGTAAGAGCAAAACTGAGAATGCACGGGCCAACTAGTCCTTCCGCAAGGTCAAATACTGTAGATTTGTGAAATCCAGTGGTGTCAAAGACAGCAGATTATCTTCATTCAGCAGGGAGCTTTACCTGAAACAGGTTACAAGCAATTAATGAGCACACTATGGGAGGGGAAATTCCCCAAAGATATTGAGATGACGGTTGATGATGATGGTTATTCGGTGTCCTGATGAAAGACAATCACTTCCTCCTGAGCTACAGCCTCCTAGTAGAGGCATCGCTATGCAGCTGACAATATTATATGCACAAATTCCAATTAGTTAGGGCTCAGATTCAGCATGGAGAGAAAGGTCCTTGTAACCAGTACTGGAGTTGAGGGGGGATGAGGGAGGATGCCCCCCCCCCCCCCCCCCCCGGAATAAAAATTGTCAAAATCATCTCCCCTGTAAAACTGCCATCCCCCCTTTCCATCCCTTATGTCATTTCATCAATGAATGTGGTTTTACTGCTATTTCAACATTTAGAGTCATCACCAGAAAAATAACACCAGAAAAATGTGACAATTTTCACCGGTTTCAAGTAAATTTTCACTTGAAATAAGAAGGAAAATCTACCAGTGGGACAATATTTATCTTCTTATTACAAGCAAATAAATCTTGTTCCACTGGCAGATTTTTCTACTTATTTCAAGTGAAAATGTTGTTTTTTCCAGTAATGAGTCTTGTTTTAAGTGTAATGTGATTTATTTTACTAAAATGAGACATTTTAACTAGAAATAAGAAATATTTTTGTTAAGATTTTCAGTTTTTTGCAGTGATCCATTTTACTTATCCTGTGAAGGACAGAGTCATATTGATAAGTTCAGAAAACTGTTTTTATTTTTGTGTTTTGATGTATTTGATGTAAGCCCAGTGGATATTTAAAGCTTACAGAAGGCTGCATTTAACTGCTGCTATGTCATTCCTGCAGTATTTCTGCAGGTGTTTTGGTCACTGCTATTATTTGTAATATATTATATTATTTGTAATCAGCACAAATTATCTGTCCCCATATGATAAAATCCACCATCCCCCCTGATTTTTTTTACAACTTGAGTACTGCTTGTAACCATGTTCCTCCCTGTATCACTGTGGTTACCCCCTTACATAGAAGGCTGGCTGCAGTAATTCTGTGCATAAACACAGATGACATTTAGAGCTCATTACCCGGACTGAGGGCACAGGGACGGTAACCTCTCGTCTACTGAGGCTGTAAATAAGTGAGATGCTGATGCCTCTCACCCAACTCCAGAGTGGATCAAGGTCCAGCCCATCCACAGCAGTGTGATTCAAGAACGTATACTGTGTATTGAGAAAAAACCAGAGACTAAGAAAATGTCAAGCCCCCATGGATATTTCCAAAAGAATTGAAAATAGAAAAATTGATCAAAGTCGTTCCCTTTACCTGCAAGTTGTTGTAATGTTGTGATTGATATGACTGTAGCTGTTGCTTTCTGTTAAACAAGCAAACTGGTCCACACTGATTGTATTTACAGCTGCAGGGAATCAACTTTGTGTTATTAGGTAATATGAGTGGCTAATTAGTGAGAATGTTCTGTGTTGGTTTCACGTTTAACATTTCTGTGCTTCACTATGACTATGAAAGCAAATTTGGACCAGAACTCACTGTATCTACTGTATTGTTCCCTCGTACTTCCACATATCAGTTACTGTGTGGACATATGGGGGAACAACTATCAGACAATATAAATCCAATATTTCTACTCCAAAAAAAAGCAATCAGAATTGTCAACCATGCCGAATACTACGCACCAACAAATCCACTTTTCATCCGGTCAAACACCATAAAATTATACGATTTAATCAAATTCAAGACAGCAATAACAATGTACAAGGTACACAACCAGATGCTCCCACACTGTATCCTGGAGTTGTTCCAGGTGAGGGAAAGCAAGCACAACCTAAGGGGCTATGGCATTTTTGAGCAGAAATGGCCAAGAACAAAAAAAATGTCAAGGTGTATCAGTGTCGAAGGGGTGAAACTATGGAACCGCCTGGATGAGGAACTAAAAAAAAGTAGCTCAATTTACAAATTAAAAAAAAATTATAAATCTAAAATAATAGATAAATATAGAACACTAATATCAATTATCTTCATATTAAACTGTCTAAATTATGCAACTTTCCTCCTGCAGCTGTCCTCAATCATGAGTGACCACATTTATTTTCTTCTCTTCTTTGTTCATTTTTTTTGTTCATTTTCTTTGTTTTGTTCGATCGTTTCGTTTTCTTCTTATTAGTATCTTTTTGTTTCTGAAGTCTGCCTTTTGTTGAAAAGGATAGGCGAAATAAGCCATGAGGCTTCAGCCTACACCTTTTGGTCAAAAAAGAAAAAAAAAAAAAAGGAAATGTGCACATATATATAATATATATATATATATATATATATATATATATATATATATATATATATATATATATATATATATATATATATATTTATACCTGTGTGTATATATATACAGTGTGCATATGCAAACATCTTAAAATGTAAATGACCAAAACAAAAAAAAAACAAAAGATGACCAAAACAAAAGAAACTAAACTAAACTAAACTATGAGAAAAGAGAAAAGCACCTAAAATGATGACCTATTAACCACTATTTCATTAACCTATTAACCACATTGTATAATGAAAAAGTCAGTGAACCCAAATGAATTCATGTCTAATTGAAACCCAAAGAGAGCATCCACTTAAAATATGTTGCATGATTGACTCAACCCCAATCCCATTATGATATGAAGATTTTTATAGTCTGACTTCATAATGGTGTTAGCTTTGTTTGCTGTTGGCAGGTAATATAACACCCTTTACTCACATGGGTCACATGAACTTATATGACCTTTAGGTTCATTCTTAATAAAAGACTTTTGATGAAACCAGAGGAGTAAGGAGACCTGTTTGATGAGCTGACATCTGTGCAGACATTCTAACACACAATTGTGCCTTTCAAGACAAAGAATGCACATATTACATAGTAAAACACTTTAACAACCAGCTTTAAAGTCAAGCTGTGTCAAACCTGGGCCCCTACAAATCCAAACACTTGAGACCATTGTCTGTGGAGGGCTGCGATAGCCAGGACGAGCTATGTGGGTGGTTTGAATGCATGACTTCAGGACTTCATGATAGCCTTGACTGGACTGCTGTTGTGATTTAGATAAGCAGCAAGAGAAGTTGCACAGGAGGTCAGTGGGAAACCGCTGCTTTTCTGCACAGTTGCCAAATGTTTCAGTCAGACTAACTTTCAAGCAGGTGTAGCCATCTCTCATTAAAATCTGGCCTTACAAAGTAACCTCAGCTCTTTGAGTTTCTTTGTACGGCCCCTTTAACCTGGATACGCCAGACTTCATGCAGTTTTCATGAACAAATATGTTATGATCGGATGACTCAGGCATGAGCATTTCAGTGCTTTCCTCTGTGATTCAGCTATGTACACACGTGGCATTTGGTCAAACAATTATATATTTGCTTTGGAGCATTTGTCAAGAGAACACGCGGTACATGTATAACTATACTGCATTCAGCAGTAAAGTGATTTTGCAACCCATAGTTTAAGTAGAACGGCTTCTTTTGCTGCATCAGTGTCATCCAGTCATTCAATGCGGTTTTCAACTGTAAGTGGTTCTGTTACCACTTTTATCCCTGCATGTTCTGACAATGAATGCTATTACGATTTCATGATTTTCTCCTATTTCTGAAATAAGAGCTGTTGGCTCAGATGTTAGCATTAAGTTTATACAATTTTGACGTTTTTCATCTTTGTTCAATTTTAGTTTTTCCTCAAATTCTGGTGGGCTCTCAGGGGATTTGTATTGTTTTAGAAACAATTGTATAATAATGACTGTAATACTGTATAGCTAGTAGCCACGACTCATAATGTTGTGAAATCTGGCTGTATTGTGTTGTTTTTCTGCTGCGTAAGCATCAAGTCACTGTGTTTCTGTGATTTCAACACAATATGTTAGGCAAAGGGAGAGAAGTCAGTCCTTTGGATTCAGCTTGGAGTTTCAGAGCATTTATTTCATAATGTGTGTGGAGAACATCTTATTTTTAGTATTTAAGTTTAAGTTTATTTTAGACGGGACAGTGCATATTACTTTAACTACATTAAGCAGTGTAAATACACCGGGTTTTAGCAGAAATGCTAGTTTCCACCTGCAGTCCGCACAGAAAACAAAAACAACTCAGTCAAACAATACAATCAAACAAGGGAACAAACATAAAACATACATAGTAGCAACATATATTTAGCAGCATTTAAAAACAGTATGGATTGTATCTTAAAGTGTAATGTGTAGTACTTTATCTTTAGTTTCTTCATAAACTACCAGTGCAGAACATACTAAGGATTTTGTTCTTTTTTTTTTTTTAGCACATAGAGTCTTTATTCTTTTCACCACTACAAACACTCCATTAGAGGCTGTATATCTGACACAAACAAAATATTGTAAAAACAAAATTCAAACCTTCAACATTTCTTTGGAGGTGCCTCATCCATGACGCCACGGACCTGTATGTGGACTTTGCATGAAGAATCAAAATATGACGGCGAGCTGATTTAAACAGAGACATGGTGGAATGAATGAGTCACTTAACACGTACTGGTTCGTCCAATCAGCTGCTGCAATGGGAACTTTCAGGATACCAAGGTTCATATTAAAAATGCTCTTTACACAGTTTCTCTGCTGATGAGGGAGGCGCTCAGAGCAGCATTACCTTTTTGTTTTTTATAAGGATTTTGTTCTTAATGACGTCAATGGAATAATCCAAAAAGGCCAAACTTCTACAATTCTTGATGACAATTTTAAAATTGTTAAGTGGAAGAAAGATCGTTGCTGTGCGTATCCCTGCCTGTTGAGCCGCATTTTGTAATAAACGTCCAAAATGTAATAACTTTGTAATTTAATTTTGTAATAAAGCCACATTTTGTAATAAACTGCCGCACTTTGTAACAAACTACCCCAACGCATTTTGTAATACATTTTGCCGCATTATGTAATAAGTTATTACATTTTGAGAAGATTATTACAAAATGCACTTGCAACTTTTTTATTCTCTAGAAAATATAATAACATGGTGCATTATGTAATAACAATTCTAAAGCACAGTTTATTTGTTTGTTATTGGCCTATATAATTCCAAACTTCAAATAGGCAACTAAACGTTATATTTGGATTATTATACATAGATTTATTGGGCTACCGTACATAGCTCTGAGGGAAATTGCATAAAAAACTACAAAAGTTACTCTTGTATAAATTCTTTGTTAAACAAACAACAATAATAGCTATTATTACATAATTGCTATGCAATAGCAATGGAGGAGCAGTGCCTCTTGGCGCAGCAAGAGGCACTATTGTTATTGTGTGCGTTTCATCTTATTATTCATTTTCCGGACAAACTTCGGCGCGTAACTAGTCCCGCAGCTTTGAGAAAACGTGAAAAGTAAAAACGTAGAAACGTGCACCTTAAGCGGGAATCGTGTGCTATGACTTTTAATAGCGATTGCTTTTAGCGCCATCCGGAACGCATTGGGATAACTTTGGGGCCTCACCACTCACACACCGTTACTCGAAAAATACTGAACCGATTTAGAAAGTTGTAGGCCCTGAATTTAACTACAGTCCTGTGGATTTTCAGAGCGATGGCACAAATAGTTTTTGCACGAAGTGCAAAAACATTTCCAAATTTCTAGGGGTGTAACAATATATCGTGCCACGAAATTTCGCGATACAAAAACGTCACGATACGTGTCGTGGAGGTGACAACCTGTATCGCGATATTGGGTTATTAATATTAATCTATTGTGTTGACTAGAAACGTGCATCCGACCGCGACCGCGGACCAAAATCTTACTCTGCTCAGAAGAAAGTAGTCCCGTTTTGCGGTCCTGTTTTGAGCTCTGCACCTTTACTTATTTAAGTCTGGTGTAGAGTTAAGCCTTACCTTATTAAATTAAACCTTTTTGGGGACGTGAGTAGGATAAACACGGGACAACTTCTGCGTGAGTTTGCGTGTACTTCAATGTCCGCTCAACAGCGTAGGATTTCAGAACATCAACACAACACCTAGTGCTGTATCACTCCGCACAAATCTAAAACATACTAAGCACTACAGATAAACTGACTAGTGTCATTATAGTCCCTGATTTACAGAATACGACTGGCTTTCTCTTTAAAACTTAAACAGTTATAAAGCATTACAAACTGAAACAATAGGGCAAACGCACAGCATTGTTTTGTATTATGTGTTTTTCAAATAAAAGACAATTTTTTCCAGTCATATGTTCCTCATTCAATGTTGTTAAAAAATACTGCTATAATATTGTATCGTATCGTTATCATGACTATCGTGAGATTAGTGTATCGTTAGACCCCTACAAATTTCCAAACTAATGGGGGGATTTTCCCATGTAAGTGAATGGGGCAGAATGTCACACTGTGGGTGGAAGGAGGTTCGAAAAAACCCAAAATTCACCTTTTTTCGGAGTCATCTTTCTCATTCTCTCATTCTTTAGAGTGGGAGGGACAGTAAAAATGTAATCAAAAGTTTTATTCAAAAAAATCTCACTTTGTATTCGCACTGCCGTTACTAACACATTTTAAGGAATATCTGAATAAAATTAAGATTGTCAGAATCTGCCGGGTTCTGTGTCTCTCACGATGTCTTTGTTTTTCTGCTAGGAGCTATGGTTTTCTCACAAATCTGAGTTATTTGAGAACTTGTCACAAGGCAAAATCTGGGGTTTTCTCACAGCCAACCCGGAGCCTTCTTCATTTCGAGGTTCTTGTTGCCCCTAGCAACCAGAGCTCAGCTGCTGACTCATTGCCTGAGCCAGAACTGGTTACATGACTGAGTCAGTACAGACTTCATATACTTTAACCTGGAAAATGGAGAAATCTGACCCCTGACCTTTTGACCTTAGACCAGTGATTCTTAACCATAGGGCCGCGGCCCACAGTTGGGCCGCGAGCCACCTAGTGGGCCGCAAAAAAAATTAAGTTTTGTACATGTGGGCCGCGGGGGCCGCAGGACTGCATAGCAACTCCCAACCAAATGACGACAAGACACTCAGCTAGCTGTACGTGTAATAGTAAAAGAAATGGTGTGTATTTACAGAGTAAATCCTTCATTTTGCACAGAGTTTAGATCCGCCAGGATCAGGGATCGATTACTTGGGTCTGCGCCCAGAGTGAGCGAGCGCGGCGTGATCATTTATCCTGATGTGTCCCCGCGGCCGGGGAGGTCGGTGCCGCTCGGGCTTGCGGGCTCCGTCGTTACTGCTGAAGGATTGTACATGTAGATGCGTGGGCTGTCGTGTCTGCTGGACGGGACTGTTCGGGCTTTCGCATCGGAAAGACTCGGCTGCTCCGCAGCCAGAGAGCAGCGGGCTCGTGCCCCTCTCAGCTGATCAGGCTCGGATGAAAGCTGACGAGTCCTCTGACAACTGATTAATGTAATATCTTAAATAAAGTACAATCAAACTAAGTTTTGTTCCCGCTCTATTTTTAAATATGCACACTTGTATGCTTGTGTGTGTGTGTGTGTGTGTGTGTGTGTGTGTGTTAAGGCGGCACTTCATGTGTGTTGACGGGGCCTTTCCACACGGCGCGCTGTGTGTGTGTTTTAAATACAGAAATGACACACACAAAACTGAGGGTGCGCCTTTCCACACGGTGCCCGTATGGTCGTCAAAATACGGTAATTAGCCTGACTGTATATACAGAGATGAGAAGCGTAACAGGTGGAAAGGGAAGTTCAACCCAGAATGGACAGATTCATCCTTGTTCAGTCTTCACACTGGGACAAAACCAGTGTGTCTCATACGTTCAGAGACCGTGGCGTTCAAAGTGCGAAAGTGAAACGCCACTGAAACAAAACACAAAGTTTTTCATCAAACATATCCACTCAAGTCTGAACTGAAGTCACAGAAAATAAACGGACCATCTTAAAACATCCTGCCCATATTTGGGTCCACATACAGCTGTGAAGCAGCTTTCTACACAATGAACAGAATTAAAACTAAATATCGTTCCAGGCTCACCAATGTTTATATTCATTTATTATAAAAATGTGTTGAGACAATTAACAAAGAAAAGGGGAAATTCAAACTGCTGGTAGAGAAATAAAATAAGATAGCATTTGAAAAATAAAATAAAATTTTTTTTATTTTTAAGAGAAAAAAATATGTGTAATTCAAGTTACAAATGTTAAGTAGCAAATATGTACTTTTTTAATATAACAGTCAGATGCAGATGTTGATACAACTATGAGGCTACTTGAATATATACATGTATATATATATATATATATATATATATATATATATATATATATATATATATATATATATATATATATATATATATATATATATATATATATATATATATATATATATATATATATATATATACATATAAATATATACATTTGTATATTATATATACAAATTAGCCCCACCCCTTCTTCTCATTGGCTGATATGTTATAGTCCAATATCTTTTGAATGGTTTGACATACAGAGTCATGGGTGGTGTCATTGGACTCTGTATTGAGTCCCTGACCTTCATTGGTGCAAATTAGCCCCGCCCCTTCTTCTGATTGGTTGTCTCTATTTTCTGCTATAACTTTTGAATGGTTTGACATAGAGAATCCTGTGTGGTGTCATTGGACTTAGTTTTGAGTCCTTCACCTTTATTGCTTGCAAAATGCAATAATGTACACAAATGGGCAGCAGCCCGTCGTGGCACTCTCAAAAGTTCTGCGAGGAAATTGTCTAGTGCACCATGTTACTACATTTCCTAGAAAATAAAAACGTTTTTTTTATAATAATCTTCTCAAAATGCAATAACTTATAACATACAGGACTGTCTCAGAAAATTAGAATATTGTGATAAAGTTCTTTATTTTCTGTAATGCAAAAATGTCATACATTCTGGATTCATTACAAATCAACTGAAATGTTGCAAGCCTTTTATTATTTTAATATTGCTGATCATGGCTTACAGCTTAAGAAAACTCAAATATCCTATCTCAAAAGATTTGAATATTCTGGGAATCTTAATCTTAAACTGTAAGCCATAATCAGCAATATTAACATAATAAAAGGCTTGCAATATTTCAGTTGAATTGTAATGAATCCAGAATGTATGACATTTTTGTTTTTTTTAAATTGCATTACAAAACCTTATCACAATATTCAAATTTTCTGAGGCAGCCCTGTATATATATATATATATATATATATATATATATATATATATATATATATATATGTAACCATCATGTCACCATGGTCAGTCCAGTCACGTGGGCTCTGGATTGTCTTGGAAAATCATGTCACTCAGAATAGTCCAACACAGTTTTTACACATACCAGTGAAGAAAATAAAAACCCATTCCTTAGGTGTGTCAGTTAATGGTTTAAAGGATTTAATAAAATACATATAGATTCAAGAAACCGTTCAGATTGCCAGCTGCACCAAATTCCACCTAATTCTTTGTTTTTCTGAAGCATATGTGGGGGTTGTATATTTGTTCTGTAAACGCTATTCTTCGCAACTGAGAACATGTTCTTTTTTTATTGCATTATAGAGAATAAAGAACTTTATCACAATATTCTAATTTTCTGAGACAGTCCTGTGTGGGAAAGTGTATTACAAAATTGGGCAGTTTATTACAAAATGCGGCTTTATTACAAAATGAAATAAAAAAGTTATTACATTTTGGACGTTTATTACAAAATGCGTCTCAACACTGCCCCCCCCTCTCCCTCTCCCTCCCCCTCTCTATCTGTGATCAGCTCAGAGCTTCAGCTCAGAGCTTCATCAGCAGGAGTCCGGAGCGTCGCCCCGACCTGACGCACGCCTGTACCAGCGCGCAGCTGTCACCATTACTTCATTACTTCATGCTTATTGGCCCGAGCCGGAGAGAGAGAGAGAGAGAGAGGGAGAGGCCGAGCGAGAGAGCAAACAGCGGGGGAGAGAGAGAGAGAGAGAGAGAGAGAGAGAGAGAGAGAGAGAGAGAGAGAGAGAGAGAGAGAGAGAGAGACGCTCCGCTCCATCGATCTGCAGACGCGCTCCGAGGATCCGTGTCCGCCGCCGGCCGCAACATTTATTCCTCCGCTCTGATCCCTCTTGGAATGCAAAAAAGTTGACTCTCTGCTCGGATCATGCTACTGGTACGGTAAGACTGTCGCAGTTTTGTTGTTTGCTCTTTTGCTGGGGGCCAACATGTTTCCCCCAGTTGCCCCGTTCCCCTCCCCCGAAAACATAGATAGCGCTGTTTAAGAATTGATCTATCGACCTGTCAGTGACAGGACAGGAGTGCTCTTTGACTCGCATGAGTGCAAGCACTGAGTTTTGGAAGCTTAAGGAAAGGGGAAATTACATAACTCGCAGGGGGAGAGTTTAATTATGGAGTAGCTGCTGTTGGCCTGGCTGCAAGATGGATGATGATGATGATGATGATGATGATGATGATGATGATGATGATGATGATGATGATGATGATGATGATGATGATGATGATGATGATGATGATGATGATGATGGCTTGCCTGGAACAGTTCAATGTCAACAATGACAGATTTGTTTTCCTGGGGGAGGTAAAGGTAAGCAAATGCTGTAGTTCGCACTGTGGATTGCCGTCGCTTCCTGCAGGATTATGATAATCATCATCAACTGAAAAAGTAAGACTCTTGAAAGGTCATTATGATTGTCATTTACAAGTAATCATTCAATATTATGGTTCAACATCACTCTTGAAAACAAAATAGCAGGGGCATGAACTGAAATGATGTTCATTCACTTTTTATTTTTACCTGCTTTCAATCATTTATAGAACTATCCAACTTGTTTGTATGAATATAAGCTTCCAAGGGAGAAATATTCTAACTGATCTTTGGAGTACAAATGGAAACATCATGGAAATGAGAGAACTTCCTAAAAAATAAATTGACTAAATTACTAAATTAAAAACCCAACCAAGCTTTTGCATCTCCAGGAAAAATGGCCCTATAATTTCATTTTATTTCTTGTTTCCAATTAAAGAATTTTTATTCCGGATGATGGACTTTTTTAATCTATATTTTTCTTAATGTTAATTTGTTAATTTGTCTTGGACTGGCTGCAAGTTCCGAGTTAACATCCACTCTTGAAGGATGGCAAATTGGTTAGGATCCAAACTTGGAAAAAGATTTTAAACAAGTTCATATTTAACCTTTTTTTATTCATAATGAGGGAATCAGAAAAAATGAATAATCATGTGTTCAGTATTATCATTTTTGTCAGTCATTGTTGTGGACCATTATTGAGCTGCTCTTCTCTAAAACATGGCTTCAGTGACGTTTGTTGTTTTAGTCAAAGCTCTTCTATAGGGTTCCTCTTCAACCACTTTCTGCAGGGGGGCCCGTCTGGACTTTGACTGGGTCATCCTATCGCTTTGACGCTTTTCTTTTTCAGTCACTCTGTTGTAGATTAAATGCCATGTTTGGGATCATTGTCCAGTGGCATGACCTGATTTCAGCAAAGTTTTGTCTGTTGGACAGACGGCCTCACCTTTGACTTGAAAGTACTTTGGTAAACAGAGGAGTTCAAGGCTGCAGGATGCAGGTCCCATGACCGCTAAGCAAGCCCAAATCACCAACCGTACGAGGTGTTTCTGCAGCCCTCCCAAATAAATCGGTCTTTTTCTAACATTAAACATGCCACCTGAGACTTGCATAGCCTGCGATGTTGCTGGTTTTGATTTTGGGTAGGCCTGTGTTGAAAAAAACGATTTTCCGATTCTAAATCGATTCTCATATTAATTCCTAAAAATCGATTGTTATGTCGATTTTTATTTCATCATTACATTACAACTTTTGGTATTTTTTTGTTTTATGGCCCAAAAAAGGAATGTTTTGTTGGACACGAGAATAACTAGTGCCATGTTTTTGCCTTTAAATATGTTTAAAGCTATGAAAACATTAATGTTTTCAGTTATTATTGCATGAATTGTCTATAATTAATTACTTTATATACTGTCTTGGGATAACATTTGCATAAAATGCTAAAAACCAAATTCTCAAAAATGAAAAACCAAAATAGACCGAAAATGGAAAAAATAAAAAAGGAATGTGGGAAAAAATAAAAACAATTTCATGCATCTCTGTTTGCTGCCCTGGATCTGTTTGATAATTCTGCCCCACATGATGTTTCTGAAAGCACTTCTATCAGCATTCTGGGAGGTGATTGGTCCTTTCAGCATCATTAGCTGCCAATACTTGCTGTTGAATATCAATATAATACAAGTATTCATATGTTGCATAGCTACATAGTCATATAATTCATGCAACTGCTCAAAAAACTGTTTTAATAACACTAAACCAAATTGATATCGGAATCGAATCGGATCAAATCGAATCTTGATAATCAATTCAGAATCTTAAGAATCGGAATCGAATCGATTCTTGACATTTGAATCGATCCCCAGCCCTAATTTTGAGTATTAGTCTGACCACGGGGTCAATATGTTCAGATGTTCACTCTTGGGAGGAATGACAACTGAAACTATAACTGTCATTCTCCCTCGATTAATTAACAACAATTGCTTTTTTAGGGCCATGTGATGTCTTTCACTCTTGACATTGTGTTAACCGAATGCTTCAGACAAGCACCTTGCCAAACACTCTGGTCTTATAAAGGTCTGTACACATGCTGATAGGTAACATGTCCTTTGATCATTGGTCCTGTCCTGTCCTGTCCTGTCCCTTAGATTAGAATCCGTGGTGGCGCAGCAGCGGATCTCCGAACCACAGCTTCCCATTCCTCTCTATCTTCAGCTTTCCGTAAGGTGTTGCTCAGCTAAAGTCCCGTCCATTCTTTGATGTTATCTTCCCAGCGTTTCTTCTGCCTCCCTCTCCTTCTGCCCCCATTTACGGTACCCTGCATGATGGTCTTGGCAAGGCCAGATGAGCGAGTAGTGTGCCCATACAATCTCAGTTTCCGTTGTCGAACGACGGTCAGAAGGTCAACATGTGGTCCAATGGCATTTTCGATTCTTCCTCTCACTTCCTCATTTGTGATATGATCTTTAAATGAGATACCAAGTAGTCTTCTAATCTATAGCACCTAATTTCCATGGCTCTGATTCTTCTTTCAGTATCAGCATTTAGTGTCCATGACTCACAGGCATAGAGAAAAATTGACATGACCAAGGAACATAGCAGTCCGATCTTAGAGCTAATAGCAATGTTCTTATTGTTCCAGATGGGTTTAAGTTTGGTCAGAGCGGCTGTAGTCTGGGCTATTCTGGACAGTATTTCAGGCTTTGATCCTTCGTCGGAGATTATTGAGCCTAGATATTTGAATTTTGTAACACTTTCAAGTATTTGACCGTTGGCCTTTATTTCTTTCTTCGATGACTCTTTGCTGTTGGTCATAATCTTGGTTTTCTCAGCGCTAATCTCCATGCCAAAGTTGGTCGAGGCTTTGTCCAGTTGTTCCACCAAACTAGCCAGTTCACATTCATTTCCAGCTGATCATTGGTACCTGGTTGCTACTTATCCTTTTAATTCCAATGAAAGCAGTTGTGGTCATTTTAGTATGTTAAACTCTGCTTCTACATTTTAACTTAGAGTAAAAAAAAAGAGGAATCACACAGTGTAGTATACCCTATATTTATCAAATTAAATTGAGAATCAGATTATATTGTTTCCTGATATGTAAAACCCCATCACTGTAATTATCATATGTATAAAAAGTAAAGAAAGCAACAAGAGGAAAGTGTGTAGTACATCATGGTTCACCAGCAGTCCAGGACTAAAACAGCTTTATTAAAGGACTGGGTCAGGGTCAACCCTCATCATGAGCTTGGTCAAACAGGAAGGTCCTAAGCCTAATCTTAAAGGTAGATAGTGTGTCTGCATCCCAGACACTAACTGGCAACTTGTCCCAAAAGAGAGGAGCCTGATAACTGAAGGCTCTGCCTCCCATTCAGCTTTTTAAACCTCAAGGATCCTGTACACTGCAAAAACAGACCTTGGAAGAATAAGCCTAATGTTCACAATTCTGAACAAAATTGTTTTATTTTAAGTAAAAATATCTTTGCCAATGGGGTAAGAAAAAAATATCCTTGACTTGAATTCTCAAAACTAGCAAAAGAAAGTCTAAAATAATCTTCAACTTTCTTGAAACAAGTTTTCAATTTTTGCAGCGTAAGCCTGCGGTCGGACCGGGAGGCTTTGTTGGGACAATATGGGGCTATGAGTTGTTTTCAGGAAAACATGGAGCTTGGCCCTTAAGGGTTTTATATATGTGGAAAAGAATTTTACATTGTATTCTGGATTTCACAGAAAATCAGTGAAGGGAGGCTAAGATTGGAGAAACATTCTCCTGTTACTCTTCATCAGTACATTCACTGCCACATTCTGAATAACCTGATGGCTGTTCAGAGTCATTTTACAATGTCCTACCGTTAATTATTTGCGGTATTCCAATCCTGAATTTACAAATACGTGGATGAGTTTTTCTGCATCACTCTTGAGGTAAGATTTTCTTTATTTTAGCAAAATGACAAAGGTGACAGAAAGACATTCTAGGCACTTGTTTTGTATATGCGATTGAAAGGACTAATCCTGGTCAACAGTTACCCCAAGAGCAAAGTGAAGAGTAGTCTGAAGACAACAGCCTCAGTTATATCAGCTTAATGGAGGGGTGTAAGTGAGCATCATTTAGCAATTAAAGTGTATGCCATGTGACTAAGAATATGGCCTGATGGAAGCAAATGGAGAGGGAAATGTAAGGACCCTAGCAGGGAGCCCTGTGGAACACCATGATCAAATCTGTTTTAGGACAGAAGCCCCTCATTCATATAAACAAACTGGAATCTAAATGTGACTTAAACCAGACTAAAGCAGCTTATTTAATCCTAATAACATCCACAAGCCTCTGTAATAGAATGTTGGGGTCATTCATACAAATGCAGCACTAAGAGTAGCACTAAGATTTAAAGGTGAAAGTACATACACAAGTCCACTAAAAGAAGCCATGAAGAGATTGTGGGTAACTTTCATCACTATTGTTTCTGAACAATAATGTTGCCTGTCTGAAAGTCCTCAGAAAATTGGTCAATTAGTTGATTTTTTACAGTTTTCAAGAACTTTAAATCAGCTGGAGATTAGATATAGGTGTTTAATTAACTAACATAACTAGATCAAGTCCAGCTTTTTAATGTAAAGGTTTAAGAAAAGCAGTATTTTGACAACACATAGTAGGATTAAATATTTTGTTTTATCTATCAGAGTACTCCATATCAGTCTGTTATGAAAGACACTGTTTGGAAAAATTTTTAATTTTTCTAAATAGTGCCACAAAACACTTCCTGTTCCTGGTCAACAGAGACTGGTATGATTCATTTTGGAAAAACTAAATCCCAAATGTATACAAGCAAATTCATTACAAAACAGTTTTACAAAAGTAATATCTGAACACTTCAATAAGATCAATGAAAGCAGTTCAAATAATAACAAAGTCCTCATAATCTATCAATAATATAACAAAATAAAAATAAAAGAATATTCAAAACCTGTCAGTCCATGGTCCCTCACTTACGTCAATGTTTCCCAACCCTGGTCCTCGTGGCAACACAGTCCTGCATGAGGCTACTCTGCTTCAGCACTGTGATACAAGTAGCTGCGTCATCAACAGAGTCATACAGACCCTGAGGACAAGGTGGTGATGACTGTTAATATGAATCAGGTGTGCTGAAACAGGGTAGTATCTAAAACATGCAGCACCGCGTGGCCCGCGGACCAGCGTTGGGAAACACGGACCTAGTCAACGGCTTTGATCACTTACATCTGTCTTCTCATGAACATGTTGGCCAGTGCATTGCAGTTGTCGCACATGCCTTGCATTTGTGGCTTGCCCTTTCCATTTTTTTGGCATAAATGTCACAACAAACTCAGCTGGGTTTTCCTTCTTACAAAAGGATTCCTCCTTGTTATCCTTAAAGGGGATCTATTATTGCATTTAATGTATATTTTAAACAGGCCTTGAATGTCTTAAAAACAATCTAAAGCTTGTTTTTTCCTCATAAATCAGAAATTCAGCTTCTGGGCCCTGTCTCTAGTTTTACCGCTTCTAAAGCCTTTTTCTGTGCTTCATTTTAAGGGCGGGGGGGGCTATGATAATGAGGCTCTGCGCTGATTGGCTGCTTGAATGACGTGTAGGAGGGGAGGAGAATAAGCCTCGCTCCGGCCAGAGCAGCCGGCTGCGTCGTACACAAAACGTGTCCCATGCGAGAAGCTTCTGCGACAAAATCAATTCCATGGCTTTATTTTTTTTGTATTGGACTGTCCTAACTGGCCGCGAGTTTAACAGTTTCAGTGTGGACAGAGAGCGTCCGATTTCACGCAGCTCGACGTGATAGTCGGACGCTCTCATTCAGTTACACGCTGTAAGCTTAAAGCCTGATTTACGGTTCTGCGTTAAATAGACACGTACCCTACGCCGTAGGCTCTGCGTTGGTGTAACGCGGAACTATAAATCAGCTTTTAGTCATCTCTTCTTCACACAGGAAGATTTCTCATCATTTCTTATGTTACAAGACAGATGAATCATGTTAACTGTAAATAAATCACAACACTGAATTTTCACAAATGGCAACTTTATTGTTAAAAAAATAAAATATGAGTTGTATATAAATAACATTTATGCACTATTGGCTCAAGGAAGGACCGTGCGTTTTCTGAAGGTGCCGTTGAACAGCTTCAGGTGCTTGGAAGATCTGAAACCAGACAGAAAAAATGTATTACTAATTTAACGAGTGAGTGGCTCCGTTAGGGAACACTGGAGCCGGGCCGGTCCGTGAGCAGCTCCGGCAGCTCCGTATGTGGCGCCGGTGCTCCGGAGCTAAGCTAAATACTTAGCCCATGCAAAGATCATACAAATATAAATAACATAAAAAAAAAGGAACTTACCGCTGACTCATGTGCAGTTGCCGGGTCCGTGCTGTTGGAACTGATCCTTTTATGAGGGTAAATGTCGATGCAAAACCTAATTTTAACTGTCCCTCGCTATTGAAACCGGTGGAAAACAGTCACCGCTGCTGAACAATGGCGGAGCTCCAGCCGGCGGAGAGAGCTGGTTGTGGGCGTGGTTTATGCAGCGGAGGCCGACCTATGGAAATCAGCGCCTGTCGTTACGTAACGATAGGCGCTGATTCTGAACGGCTTGTAAAAGTCACATGACACTGGAAGGATCCGCCGGGCGGGGTGAACAGACCCTGCAGAATTCAGTTGCATTCCTCCTTCTCTGAGTTGTCAGGGTGAGGGAAGACCACTTTATGCATGTTAAAGCAAGAAAAAACGTGTTTTTCATAATAGGTCCCCTTTAACCTCCAACCCTTCCTTCTATAAAGCCTCCTGACTGTCATTTTCCTTACCGCTCTCATCCTGATCAATACCACATATCCATTGAACTGTGAGCAGGGCCTCAGGAAAATGTTCTATATCAGAACTAGGAGAAATCTTCATGTCTGACTTAAAAAAGAAAGTTCTAATTAGTGGAAATTATCCGCTTACAGGTGTGGTTACCATTGGAGATTAAAAAAGGGAGTTAATAAGGGGCATATGGTGTGTGTGTATGTGCATGCTCAAAGGATGGGATGCAGGAAAGGAGAATGCGCTTGAAGTCCATGTAATACACGTATTGTTTTCCTATTCATTTATAATGCCTGGCCATTGTTGACAGGGAACATCACAGGTGTGTATAAGTTCAATAAAACACAAAAATATCATAAAATATATCAATATTTATAGATGTGTTTGGATACCATGGGTAAATAACATAATGGAACCTTAAAACAAACAGATGAAATTAACTGTATTTTCTAGAGAGAAAACTTGAAAATCTGTCAGCTTTGACTAGAGCACAATATAAGGTTTAATTAATATTTGCATTTTGTATATGATCAATCCACCTTCATCAATTAAATAGAAGTATTAACATTAGGTAACAATATATGCACTGTAATGTGTGGGTTATGGGAAAACATGGTTGAACAGACTGGTCAGGATGTGATATAACAGATATGTTGCTGGTTTGCTACTGCACAGAGCTCAACAGGACAGAAACAGCCCAGACGCAAACCAGATTCCAAAAGTCGTTTCCAAAACGGCTTCATTTGATGAGATATCAGCCGTAAGAATGAGAAGGCTGCTGTGAACGAATTTTATTTGTGAAAATGCTCATACGGTCCTCATAACCTCAATCTTAGCTGTATCTGAAGATTATCGAAGAGGGAAGAAAAAACGTCATTCTTGGAATGTTTGCCACTAGGAAGTTATTTAACAGATGTGTTATGCTGGTCACACAAAGGAGACACCTGTGATTTTCAATTTGTGACTCAAAATCACTCGGCCACTTGGTGACTAATTGAATAATGCTGGGGGTCTTGACTGAGATAAGAAAGAAAGAAAAAGATGTCTCATTCACCTGTAAGCGAGGCCGGTTTTAGGGGGGGGGGGGGGGGGCAGGGGTGGGCTGTGCAAACATGTGTCCTGCCCACCCAATCAAAGTTATGGGGATCCTTTATTTTTGTTTTTTATTTTTTATTTTTTTATAAATATAAAAAAATATCACAGAATATCTGTACCATTTCTGATTGGGTGGGCACTGCGCATCATTTTTAAACACAACAATTAACGCATACCGCAAAAGTTGTGTCTCAGCGGAGGAACCCGATGTCCCAGCAAAATGAGACAACATAGAAGTTCAGAACAGCAGACACACTGAAGGCTGATTTATGGTTCTGCGTTACACCAACGCAGAATGGTGCGCGTCGACGCGCGTAGCCGTGGCAACAGAGCTTGCACAGCACCGCAGCGCACCGCCACCCGCACCGCCACCCGCCCTCACCGGGATGGAGACACCTCCATCCCCACGGACCCCCATACTGGGGAGGTGGTATTTTTGGCCGCGTTTTCTCGTTTTCTGCGCCATTCTTCAGCAAACGTGACTCGAGTGTGTGAAGTTTTCCGGCAAGACTATCGACGTGACGAGTGCGCGCATGGGACAGAGGGGGGGCGTGGGCGGGGCTTAATATGAAGGCATCTGAGTGGTTCTTTCCCCCCTGCCAATCCTCTGGTCCTCTGACCAATCTGTGCCATTCGGTGCGCAAAAAACAGATTGGTCAGAGTTTTTACAGGATTAAAGCTGTCAGAGAGGTTGGATTTTTTTCTTTCCTTTTTCTGAACACATTATTCACTGGCTACTCTCAGGATGGAAGGACCATTTCACCCAGTATAACAATAAATGTTTTTGAATACGATTACAGACTATACCTTTAAGAAGGACTCAACTTCATTGTTGCTTTATCTTGGGAATTTGGCAGCCTGTTTCTGGTCACAAATGTTCAGGATGTTCTCAGAGAAGAGGAAGACAAAGTTGCATTTGGAACAAAGTGGCCACCTTTCCATTTCACATCTGTGTGTTGGTCAACATCAACACTAAAGTACAGTACTGTTGCCAGGCAGGGCAATGAGGCTATATTTGTTCTAGAGCTGCTGGTTAGTCTGACGTTTGACTTTCCACAGTTGGAAAGCGGAGAGTAAACTGCAAGAAATAATGGTGTCTCTGGTTTTGCTGCAGGTAGTGCTTGTGTTCTGCCTATGGGGGACTGATGTCAGCAGGGCTTATGTGTTTCAAGCCAGCCGACCTTCAGAAGGAGGAGACAACCCACCGCCTCAGACTAAAGGTGAGATGTTTGGGGGGGGGATTTCTCTCTTTTTTCCCTGGCCTTTAGTCTTTAACACATTCACAGCTGGGATAGGCTCCAACAGACCCCCGTGACCCTGACATAGATTGATGAATTAATATTTTTCACACTTTTCCATTCACACAGTCTCTTCTGTAATGAAGCATCAGGAGAAAGTAGAGTTGTGTACTATATGCAGTAATGGGATAAGGTCAGGATATGACTAGAATATGGCAGTTATTGTTCTTACAAACATGCTTCAAGTGTACAGGTATACACTAGGAATGGGCGATGTCTTACCGTTCACGATATACCGTCAGATAAATTCCTGTTGATGATGTTTTTGTGTAAAGCTGATTTATGGTTCTGTGTTAAATCGACGCACAAAGAAAGAAAGAAAGAAAGAAAGAAAGAAAGAAAGAAAGAAAGAAAGAAAGAAAGAAAGAAAGAAAGAAAGAAAGAAAGAAAGAAAGAAAGAAAGAAAGAAAGAAAGAAAGGATAAATTCCCGTTGATACGTGTTTGTGTAAAAAACATGGCGGATCTGAGAGGGAGGAGTCATTACAGTTTTGCAGTACAGGTGTACTCATTTAATTGGTTTTTATTAATTAAATTTAATTGGTGTAGTTTAGTAGCATTTAGTATCTTTTGGAGCAGTGTTTTGGGGGCTCCAAAGACTGAATGTGGTGATAGATTTATAGTTTTTATTTCACTTTTGGTCTCCTTTCATTTGGTCACTAGTTTTTGACTAAAATGCTCACAGTTTTCTTACACTTGGATCAACTTGAACTAAATATCAATTATATCAGTTATTTGGTGTCCAAAAATAAACAGTTTTATAATTTCCAATTTGTCATTGTGGAATTCCTGTGAGATTAAACTAAACAAGACCTAAAACCTGAAATCTCTGCTTGATTGAACAGCTTTCAAGCAAATGATTTGAACTCCAGAGCGAGTATGAGGCATCAGAATCCATCTGTCCGTCTCACTCCCCCTCTCGTCCCTCCAGTGATCTCTGAGTGGATCAGCACAGCGGGCTCCTGTAAGGGGAGGTGCTTTGAGCTGGAGGTGGCCGATCCTCCAGGATGCAGATGTGACAATCTGTGTAAAACCTACTACAGCTGCTGCAGTGACTTCGATGAGCACTGCCTGAAAACAGGTCAGTCTTACACAGTATCAAGCCACCACTTCTCCTGTTCTCTTACTCTAAGGTATATGTTGAAAGTTACTCTTTCTGTGTTCGCAAATACAAACCGTATTTCCACATGAGTTGTGAAGTTTTCTTAAATGCTACAAGAATTTAATTTGTCACTTTGGTTCAGCCTTTAGTTATTAATGACAAAAGAACAAATGTAATCCTTTTCATTCTAATCACTGACTTACTCCGTTGTTTATGGAAAGTACTGAATTTCATGTCAGTAACCCATTATAGACGTTGGCAGAGTGTAGCGTGATGTTACCACATCCTTTTAATTATATTTCTTTAAACACTACTGAACTGAAGATTCTAATTATTGCAGTTTTGAAAGGAAGATTCTGTGGCCATTCTTCCTGAATTCCAGTTTTTAGCAGTTCAATATGCTGATCATTACTATCTGATTGTCCCTTCTCAAAAAGAGCTTTCTATGAAACATCAGAACAGCAGATAGATCAGTTCAGCACATACGATATGTATCAGATGGACTTTCTCATCTGTGGCAAGTACTAGAACATGTTATCCATATTTCTGAAAAGCAAGAGAAAACATCTGACCACAGATCATGTGTCCACTGTCTTTGTGTCTATTTGAGATGAACTCATGTCCAGAGAACTCGGTTGTGCTTTGGCAGGAGTTGACACATGTCCTCTTCCTCGTGTATTACGCTTTTTGTTATGTTTTTGATGTAGTAGCAGATTCTGTTGATTGATGATGGTTTTGCAAAACACTCCCAATTCCATGTGATCATATTGATCACAGTGGTATTACGGTGTCCCATATAGTCCTGCTTAAAGACCCGAAGGTCACGCACATAGGGCCCGATTTACTAAGATCCTAAATAAAGAGTACTAAATTGCGTGTGCACTGAAAAAGTTTGTGCGTGCTGTTGTTGTGTGTTTTGCGGCTGATCAACTAAGATTGCGTGCGCAATTGATAACAGGTGCAAACCTCAGTATTTAAATGAGGTGTTGCGCGTCTTACGGTTTGCGGCGCAAACTTTGCGCCATGGAGAGTGGATGGAAAGCAGGATATAGTCGCAAGCGCAAAATGAAATTTGACGAGTTGGAGTTAGAGATATTAGTGGAAGAGGCAAATTGTTGTGCCGTATTCAGCACCCCTGCCGTGAAAAGCACCCCCTCGTATATTCAATGATAAGTAGACCAAGAAAAAAAACAACACACAACACTTCAATATATTCATATATACACACTCACACAAACATACTTAGGAGTTCATATTATATATATTTACAAATATTATGGAAGACAACACAGTAAGCAGGCTATTAATTAATGACACCAATAACCATTTACCCGATTTTTTTTTTTTTACCCGAATCCATGAGCGCATTTAAACATGAATCATTAACACAAAACTGGACGCTAAACAGAAAATGGACAACAGAACATGAACAGAACCCGGAATGAGAATATAATTTTTGTCAGACGAGGGGGTTCTTTTCACGGCAGGGGTGCTGAATACGGCACAACACCGGGGTATGACTGCAGAACAAGTATAGGCGCACAATGAGAAACACTTTTTTCTCCATGAAAACACGTGATTTATTTATTATCACAAATAAAAAAATGAATGTGCCTCCTGTGGCAACCTTTTGCTGAATAATACTCGATTTAACATTCAAATAAAATATTTCTCCTTTTGCATGTGGAGATTAGCACCTTCCTTTCGAACGTATTAAATACAGACGCAATCACAATCCCCGCAAAAACTTTCAGGCTTGGTAAATCTCATTGCGCGTGGTAAATGGACCTATTTGCATCTTTCCCTCCCAGTATTTAGCGATTTCTGGCGGGTACGCCCCATATTGATTATTCATCAGGGCAAAAGTACTAAATGAATAGCGTGTGCTATTTTGTGCATTTGAGAGGCGCAGTCCTCTTTGCACGCTGTTAGTAGATCAGCTTGCACATTGGTTTGCGGGTGCTGTCAAGTTTGCACACGTTTTTACACACGCAAACCTTTAGTAAATCGGGCCCATAGAGCACCGGTCTCAAGCCTTGACCTTTACACACTGAGATTTCCCCAGAATCTGAATCTTTTTACATTATTAACTGTAGATTTTCTGTTGCCATCCATCTGAAAACATCTGCTTAAATATTATGCCGTGCGCAGTACTGTCGGTACTGTATGTACCATGTTATTCTTGGCTGTTTTTGTCTATTTTATATGCTATATTCACAAGGAGATTATTTTGCGGTGTATTTACAAGACATATTTATTGAAAATATTTTATGAGTATTCTGTGGTTTCTGTTCTCCGTTTTACCCTTTTCTAGTCAATAAACCTGTGGATAAATAGAAGAATGTCTTCACAGTATTGATTAACTAAAAGTGTTCAACTTACTTCCAAAGTATAGTCAGTACATGATGTTGATGTTGAAAGACCTAAGTTGGGGATGTCAACATACAAGCCATTACAACCATTTCAGTCTTTTATGAAAGACACTGGAAAAAATTTACATTTTCTAAATAGTGGAACAAAACAACAACACTTGTGACACTGGTCAACAGAGACTGGTATGATTCGTTTTGTACATTACAACAGTCCAGTATAGAACTAATAAAAACAGGGATTGCCTTCTCAAGGTCCTGGGGCCTCATCTATAAAGCTTGCTTGCGCACAAAAAGGGCCTGAAAGATGCACAAGCCACCTTCTATGCAAAGGCTGGGATCTAAAAAGAAAAAAGTGCGTATCCCTACGGCAACCCCGACCCTCCCGTAGGAACTTACTTAAGACATGGGGAACTGGCGACGCAGGCTGTGAGGTGGTGAAATGAAGCCAGATTCATGTCATACTCTTAATAATGTCATCACATATCACAACATATATCAGACTTATAATAAAATAGCGCTGATCGTGTCCCTCTGTGTTTGAAGCTCAGCGTCAGTCAGGACGCTCAGCTGCTGCTGGAGCTGCAGCCGCGGTGAGTGGGCTTGCCACCCGTCCCTTGAAATACGGAATTGTTACGTAATCGGGAATTAAAATTCATATAAAACTGTTTATTCTGTATTTCACAATCGTCCCATGCACGTCTGTCACATACGCACACACTAGTTAAGCCTAATTATGCCTAAATAATGGTTCCGCGTTAAATCGACGCAGAGCCTACGCCGTAGGGTTACGCCGTAGGTTACGCAGCGACGCGCCCTGTACGGTGCGCGTGGCCGCGTAACCTACGCCGTATGCTCTGCGTCGATTTAACGCGGAACCATAAATCAGCCTTGAGCAGCACAGAGGGGAGGGGAGGAGGGGTAGCGGGGCTCCCGTCCCGTCTTCGCACAGTGTCTTGATGATTTGCGATTAAGGGCTGAGCCTACCGTTAGTTCTTAAACTGTAAAAAAAAAAAGGGGGGGGGGGACAAAAGCACGAGTTTGAAAAGTGGGGGGGACATGTCCCCCCTGTTTCCAGTGGAAATTGCGCCCTTGCGCCTCACAGCGTTTTATTTTCTCAATTTACTCAAGGGCAACACACACAGGGAGGACAGGGCTGAGAATTGATCCTTGAGGGACCCCACAGGTAAGGGGGCTTTAGAGGAAGCTCCTTTGAAACCCAATCTTGGTGCCTTCACCATCACTAATTGACCTGCTCATTGGAGAATCTTCTACAATGGTGTTACTTGTGTGTTCTTTAAACATCCCTCTCTCTCTCTCTCTCTCTCTCTCTCTCTCTCTCTCTCTCTCTCTCTCTCTCTCTCTCTCTCTCTCTCTCTCTCTCTCTCTCTATGTTGGAAAGCTGTCTCACAAAGGGAGTTTTGTTCACATTAAAGTATCAGTTTTAATTTATTTTAAAAGAACATTTGCCTAGCTGTAGCATCCCCTCTAGTGGTATTATTGGTGTTTATATTAACCCATTACACTCCAGCCTGTTTTCAATGCCCATCTGCTTCTCTGCTGGAGTGGATCAGGTTTTAACCACTACAGCATGTTTGCTATTGTGTCCAATACCAAGCACATGAAGTATCCAGATGGTGCAAAATACAGAACAGGATAAACATTTTCTGATGTAAATGATGCAACTTGGAATTAGGCATAATTCGAATCATCTGATGCTCATTTAGACATTGGACGGGTGAAGCAAAAGCTCAGAAGTTTCATCTTGAAAAAGTTAAGAAACTTAAAGACTTAAAAAAGGAAAAAAAAGAGAGGAGAGAACAATGAAACCCTTTGTATCTTTTTTCTGATCATTTATGCTACATTTAAACTGCCTCAGACTGAATTTATTTACATCGCCTGCATTCAACGTGTCTTCTGAAAGAGCAGTGAAGTTACAGTTATGAAAGTTGGTGAAATTAACTTCCCCCCTGGCTCGTTGTGTCTCAGAGGGAGGTTTCCAGTGCACGCAGGACCGCTGCGGGGAGGAGAGGAATGACGATAATGCCTGCCACTGCTCGGAGGACTGTCTGGAGAGAGGAGACTGCTGCTCCAACTACAAATCCACCTGCCAAGGTACATGTGATGATGCACTTTTATTACCAACACTTTATACAAATGTATTATTATATAAATGTGGTCTAAGTGTGGCTTATCACTTCTATCCAAGCTGAGACATCGTGGTTACAAGGAGACTGTGAGGAGATCAAGACTGCTGAATGCCCTGCAGGGTAAGACTGATCATAAACCTGCTTGCAGATTGTTTGTAGTTCAATAATTATGCATATAACAAGAGCCACCTCTGACAGTTTAAAAGAAAATGACCAAACTCCTAGAATAAAATAATCCGATAAGAGTTCAGTAACGGCCCGAACCGTAACGTGCACCCAGGTGTGTTATACATCAAAATGTGTGTCTCCATCCTGCGACAACACGCACTACTTTTCTCTTTCAAAAGCGTTACCGTGGCGACGCTAGACGCCAAAAAAGCGCGCCCACCCTTCATCTGATTGGTTCAGACTGAAAAAACGTTGTGCCTCAAGCCCCACAATACGGTGTGACGTACATGAACGAAAATCGGTACACACCTGTATCATGTCGCAACTTAAAGAAAAAGTCTCTTGGCGCCATGGCCGAAGCCGAACAGGAAGTCGGCCATTTTGAACATTCTGAATTAATCGCGTAATTTTGGAGCAATTTATGCCATTCCTTCGACAGTTAATACGGCCCGAACCATAATGTGCACCCAGGTGTGTTATACATCAAAATATGCGTCTACATCCTGCGACTACGCGCATTACTTTTCTCTTTCAAAAGTGTTACCGTGGCGACGCTAGATGCCAAAAAGCGCGCCCCCCCCTTCGTCTGATTGGTCCATATTTGATAGTTCCCCAAAAGTCACCAAATTTTTCATGCAAGCCAGACCTGGTGATTCATTTGATATTTCATGGTTTGTATTAATGGGCGTGGCCTAATGGCTCAACAGCGCCCCCTAGAATAATTTTCTTTACCATAACTTTTGAATGGTTTGACATAGAGAGTCGTGAGTGGTGTCATCGGACTCTGTATTGAGTCCTTGACCTTCATTGGCCTTAATTAGCCCCGCCCCTTCTTCTGATTGGTTGTCCCTATTTTCTGCTATAACTTTTGAATGGTTTGACATAGGAAGTCGTGGGTGATGTCATTTCTGATATGCTTATGGGGGGCGGTGGCCATGAGTGCGAGGGCCCGTTCATCGCTGCTTGCAGCTTTAATTCTACTGGCTTTCTCACACAATCCAAACAATATCCACGTTTGGTTTCTGCCTGATTGTCTGTAAAAGTGGCTGTTTATGTTGTTTGACTATTTAATATACCAGGGATCTATCCAGGTCGTGCCCCATCATTATTAAAATGGGAAAGACTGTAAGATGTGCAAAGCTGTGCTCAATTCACTGTTTGACCTTCTTCCAGTTTGGTCAACCAGAAAACCCGGTGCTAACAAACTGAAAGTGTGTACTATCAACCTATCATGCCAGGGGCTTTAGTTGGTAAATCAAATCGTTTTGTGTGTATTCATATATGGGCAGGAAAAAGAGCCTGATTAAACAGCCAAGTCGATCTTTAGCTGAAGCTTGACTGAACGGTAACCCTTTCTTTTACAGTACAGTATTAACCAGGTAATACCATGGTAATTACACTGTAATTACCTAGTAGTAACTTGTATTTACAAGGTAATTACATGGTAACTACCGGGTAATTTACCCAGTAAGTACTAGGTAATTATTACGTATTTTCTTGTACCATGTAATTATGTATATTTACCATGTAATTACATGGTAAATACCTGGTTGTTTAAACTAAACATTACAAGGTAATTACAAAGACATTGGATGGGAACTATGAGGGAAATTACAGGTATTTACTAGGTTAATATTGGTAAGTAAGTACCAGGTAATTACTAAGTATTTTTCTGCAAACTACCAGGAAATTATAACCTATATTTGAGGTAGTTACCAGCTAATTACACTTCAATGACCATGTAGTTACCTTGTATTTACTATACATTTCATGGATAACTACCGGGTATTTACCCATTCCTTATTGATTCATTTATTATCAATGGATTGGTGCATGTACCCCCGAGGGGTGTAAATGACTCTATTGACCTTGTAATTAAACTGCTAGTTACCATGTTTTACCTGGCAATTGGCAGGAACTTACCTTGTAGTTACTTGCCCAGTAATTCTATTTCCTAAGTATTTACCCAATAAGTACAGACTTTTTTACCTGGCTTTTACTCAGTAATTAAAGTGAAACTGGACTGTAAAAGAAAGCGTGTGTTGTTTCCATAATATTACCTGGTACTTCCTCATTAAGTACAGAAATAATTACCTGATAATTAAAGTGAAACTGGACTGTAAAATAAAGTGTGTGTTGTTTCCATAATATTACCTGGTACTTCCTTATTAAGTACAGAAATAATTACCTGATAATTAAAGTGAAACTGGACTGTAAAAGAAAGTGTGTGTTGTTTCCATAATATTACCTGGTAATTGTAGAATATAATTATAAAGATTTGAACAATTGGCAAAACGTCTGATAATTACCTCCCCTTTACCCCGCAATTAGAAAGTTGGACCACACCCCCTCACACAGAGCCGTCTGGGAGATTTGCGAGGCCCTGTGCGAAATGGATGGGGGGGCCCTCGCGCGTGAGCGTAGCGAGCGTGCGCAACATTTTGGGGTTTTTCGGGTCGGATCGGGTGTCTATATGCGCAATTTTAACTCTCCAATTAGCAAAATACTGGATACCTTCCCCTGCCTCATCATCATCTGGGCTTGCCTCGACGCGGGGCCCCACGGCTGCTTGAGACCTGGTCGGATCGGTGATCTTTGTAACAAATTTATCAACCGAGCCTTTCAGAGAGGGATTAAACTCTTCCATTTTCTTTAGTTGTTTTCTTTTTTCATCCCCTGATGGAAATTTCCTGAATCTGTCTCGTTCTCTCGACATTGTGTGACGGTTTGTTCCAACTCCACCCGTCTGGATCAGAGCAGCTTGTGTCAATGCGCTTGGTCTGACTCATCATTGCACATATATTTATTGATATGCACAGACTAGTACACATTTAGGTCTGTAATGGAATGTGACTGTTGATATTTATAAGGGAAAAAAGGAAAAAAAAAATAAAAAATTAAAGCTGCAAGCAGCGATGAACGGGCCCTCGCACTCACGGCCACCGCCCCCCTTAAGCATATCAGAAACGACACCACCCACGACTTCCTATGTCAAACCATTCAGAAGTTATAGCAGAAAATCGGGACAACCAATCAGAAGAAGGGGCGGGGCTAATTCAGGCCAATGAAGGTCAAGGACTTCATAAAGAATCTGATGACACCACCCACGACTCTCTATGTTAAACCATTCCAAAGTTATAGCAGAAAATCGGGACAACCAATCAGAAGAGGGGGCGGGGCTAATTAAGGCCAACGAAGCTTAAGGACTCATTACAGAGTCCCATGACACCACCCACAACTTCCTATGTCAAACCATTCAAAAGTTATGGCAGATAAAAGTATTCTAGGGGGCGCTGTTGAGCCGTTAGGCCACGCTCATTAATGCAAACCATGAAATATCAAATTTATCGCCAACTCTGGCTTGCATGCAAAATTTGGTGACTTTTGGAGAACTATCAAATATGGACCAATCACATGAAGGGGGGGCGCGCCTTTTGGCGTCTAGCGTCGCCAACGGTAACAGTTTTGAAAGAGAAAAGTAATGCGTGGTGTCGCAGGATGTAGACGCACATTTTGATGTATATCACACCTGGGTGCACGTTACGGTTCGGGCTGAATTAACTGCCGAAGGAATGGCATAAATTTCGCCAAAATGACACAATTTATTCAAAATGGCCGACATCCTGTTCGGTTTCGGCCATGGCTCCAAGAGACTTTTCTTTAAGTTGTGCCATGATACAGTTGTGTAGCGATTTTCGTGCATGTACGTCAAACCGTATTGTGGGGCTTGAGGCACAAAGTTTTCCGGGGGGCGCTGTTGAGCCATTTTGCCACGCCCATTAATGCAAACCATGAAATATCAAATTTATCGCGAGGCCTGGCTTGCATGCCAAATTTGGTGCCTTTTGGGGAACTATCAAATATGGACCAATCAGATGAAGGGGGGGTGCGCTTGTTGGCGTCTACCGTCGCCACGGTAACACTTTTGAAAGAGAAAAGTAATGCGTGTAGTCGCAGGATGGAGACGCACATTTTGATGTATAACACACCTGGGTTCACGATACGGTTCGGGCTGAATTAACTCTCGAAGGAATGGCATAAATTGCGCCAAAGTGACACGATTAATTCAAAATGGCCGACTTCCTGTTAGGTTTCGGGCATGACGCCAAGAGACTTTTCTTTAAGTTGTCCCATGATACAGGTGTGTACCGATTTTCGTGCATGTACGTCAAACCGTATCGTGGGGCTTGAGGCACAAAATTTTCAAGGGGGCGCTGTTGAGCCATTTTACCACGCCCATTAATGCAAACCATTAAATATCAAATTTTTCGCCAGGCCTGACTTGGGTGCAAAATTTGGTGACTTTTTGGGCATGTTAAGGGGGGCAAAAAGGCCATCACTTTGTCAGAAGAAAAAAAAAAATAATAATAATTAAAGCTGCAAGCAGCGATGAACGGGCCCTCGCACTCACGGCCGCCGCCCCCCATAAGCATATCAGAAATGACACCACCCACGACTTCCTATGTCAAACCATTCGAAAGTTATAGCAGAAAAAAGGGACAACCAATCACAAGAAGGGGCGGGGCTAATTCAGGCCAATGAAGGTCAAGGACTCCATACAGAGTCTGATGACACCACCCACGACTCTCCATGTCAAACCATTCAAAAGTTATAGCAGGAAATAGGGACAACCAATCAAAAGAAGGGGCGGGGCTAATTTCCACCAATTATGGTCAAGGACTCAATACCGAGTCCCATGACACCACCCATGACTCTTTATGTCAAACCATTCAAAAGTTATGGCAGAGAAAAGTTTTCCGGGGGGTGCTGTTGAGCCATTTTGCCACGCCCATTAATGCAAACCATGAAATATCAAATTTATCACCAGGCCTGGCTTGCATGCAAAATTTGGTGACTTTTGGAGAACTATCAAATATGGACCAATCAGATTAAGGGGGCACGCTTTTTGGCGTCTAGCATCGCCACGGTAACACTTTTGAAAGAGAAAAGTAATGCGCGTAGTCGCAAGATGGAGACGCACATTTTGAGGTATAAGTCACCTGGATGCACGTTACGGTTCGGGCCGTATTAATTGCCGAAGGAATGGCATTAATTGCGCCAAAATTACACAATTAATTCAAAATGGCCGACTTCCTGTTCAATTTCGGCCATGGCGCCAAGAGACTTTTCTTTAAGTTGCGACATGATACAGGTGTGTACCGATTTTCGTTCATGTACGTCAAACCGTATTATGGGGCTTGAGGCTCAAAGTTTTTTTCCCTCTGAACCAATCAGATGAAGGGTGGGCGCACTTTTTGGTGTCTAGCGTTGCCGCGGTAACGCTTTTAAATGAGAAAAGTAATGTGCGTCGTTGCAGGACAGGGACGCACATATTGATGTAGAAAAAAAAAATTGCTGACAAAAAAGTCTGGATACTGCGGGAATCGAACTCTGATCTCTGACTCCAAAGACAGGAACGCTCTGGCTGAGCTAAGACTCAGCTTCTCATTTCTATTTGACGTACTGACTTAGGAGAGACCAACATATCGATATTTAGTAATGTAAGTCTGGAGCTGTTTTTTCTAATTTTGTTAAATATTTGTAAGTTATAAATATTAGTAAAACCCTACTATTTTAATTATTACTTTTTCTGTAACCATTCTGCCAAGGTTGTAACCGGGCTGAGCTGGGAATATTTCTGACGTCACCACATTACAGGGAGCTGATTGGTCGGGGGGCGGGGCCGTCATCACCCTACTCGCCACTGATTGGTCGGGGGGCGGGGCCGTCATCACCCTACTCGCCAACGATTGGTCGGGGGGCGGGGCCGTCATCACCCTCCGCGCCACTGATTGGTCGGGAGGCGGGGCCGTCATCACCCTACTCGCCACCGATTGGTCGGGGGGCGGGGCCGGCAGACGTTTGAATCAGGAAGCGGGAGTCAGCGCGAGAGCGACTGGCGGCTCGTGGCGATTTTATTATAAAAAAGGGACAACCAATCAGAAGAAGGGGCGGGGCTAATTCAGGCCAAAGAAGCTCAAGGACTCATTGCAGAGTCCCTTGACACCACCTACGACTTCCTATGTCAAACCATTCAAAGTTTATAGCAGAAAAAAGGGACAACCAATCAGAAGAAGGGGCGGGGCTAATTCAGGCCAATGAAGGTCAAGGACTCCATACAGAATCTGATGACACCACCCACGACTCTCTATGTCAAACCATTCAAAAGTTATGGCAGAGAAAAGTATTCAAGGTGGCGCTGTTGAGCCGTTAGGCCACGCCCATTAATGCAAACCATGAAATATAAAATGTATCACCAGGCCTGGCTTGCATGCAAAATTTGGTGACTTTTGGAGAACTATCAAATGGACCAATCACATGAAGGGGGGGCGCGCCTTTTGGCGTCTAGCGTCGCCACGGTAACACTTTTGAAAGAGAAAAGTAATGCGTGGTGTCGCAGGATGTAGACGCACATTTTGATGTATAACACACCTGGGTGCACGATACGGTTCGGGCTGAATTAACTCTCGAAGGAATGGCATAAATTTCGCCAAAATGACACAATTTATTCAAAATGGCCGACACCCTGTTCGGTTTTGGCCATGGCTCCAAGAGACTTTTCTTTAAGTTGTGCCATGATACAGGTGTGTAGCGATTTTCGTGCATGTACGTCAAACCGTATTGTGGGGCTTGAGGCACAAAGTTTTCCGGGGGGCGCTGTTGAGCCATTTTGCCACGCCCATTAATGCAAACCATGAAATATCAAATTTATCACCAGGCCTGGCTTGCATGCCAAATTTGGTGCCTTTTGGGGAACTATCAAATATGGACCAATCAGATGAAGGGGGGGTGCGCTTGTTGGCGTCTAGCGTCGCCACGGTAACACTTTCGAAAGAGAAAAGTAATGCGTGTAGTCGCAGGATGGAGACGCACATTTTGATGTATAACACATCTGGGTTCACGATACGGTTCGGGCTGAATTAACTCTCGAAGAATGGCATATATTGCTCCAAAATTACACAATTAATTCAGAATGTTCAAAATGGCCGACTTCCTGTTCGGGTTCGGCCATGGCGCCAAGAGACTTTTCTTTTAGTTGCGACATGATACAGGAGTGTACCAATTTTCGTTCATGTACGTCAAACCGTATTATGGGGCTTGAGGCGCAACGTTTTTTCTGTCTGAACCAACCAGATGAAGGGTGGGCGCGCTTTTTGGCGTCTAGCGTCGCCACGGTAACGCTTTTGAAAGAGAAAAGTAATGCGTGTGGTCGCAGGAGGGAGACGCACATTTTGATGTATAATACAACTGGGTGCACGTTACGGTTCGGGCTGAATTAACTGCCGAAGGAATGGCATAAATTGCGCCAAAGTGACACGATTAATTCAAAATGGCCGACTTCCTGTTCGGTTTCGGGCATGACGGCAAGAGACTTTTCTTTAAGTTGTCCCATGATACAGGTGTGTACCGATTTTCGTGCATGTACGTCAAACCGTATCGTGGGGCTTGAGGCACAAAGTTTTCAAGGGGGCGCTGTTGAGCCATTTTGCCACGCCCATTAATGCAAACCATTAAATATCAAATTTTTCGCCAGGCCTGACTTGGGTGCAAAATTTGGTGACTTTTTGGGCATGTTAAGGGGGGCAAAAAGGCCATCACTTTGTCAGAAGAAAAATAATAATAAGAAGAATTAAAGCTGCAAGCAGCGATGAACGGGCCCTCGCACTCACGGCCACCGCCCCCATAAGCATATCAGAAATGACACCACCCACGACTTCCTATGTCAAACCATTCAAAAGTTATGGCAGAGAAAAGGGACAACCAATGACAAGAAGGGGCGGGGCTAATTCAGGCCAATGAAGGTCAAGGACTCCATACAGAATCTGATGACCCCACCCACGACTCTCTATGTCAAACCATTCCAAAGTTATAGAAGAAAATCGGGACATCCAATCAGAAGAAGGGGCGGGGCTAATTAAGGCCAACGAAGCTTAAGGACTCATTACAGAGTCCCATGAAACCACCCACGACTTCCTATGTCAAACCATTCAAAAGTTATAGCAGAAAAAAGGGACAACCAATCAGAAGAAGGGGCGGGGCTAATTCAGGCCAATGAAGGTCAAGGGCTCCATAAAGAATCTGATGACACCACCCACGACTCTCTATGTCAAACCATTCAAAAGTTATGGCAGAGAAAAGTATTCTAGGGGGCGCTGTTCAGCCGTTAGGCCACGCCCATTAATGCAAGCCATGAAATATCAAATTTATCGCCAAGTCTGGCTTGCATGCAAAATTTGGTGACTTTTGGAGAACTATCAAATATGGACCAATCAGATGATGGGGGGGCGCGCCTTTTGGCGTCTAGCGTCGCCACGGTAACACCTTTGAAAGAGAAAAGTAATGCGCGTAGTCGCAGGATGGAGACGCACATTTTGATGTATAACACACTTGGGGACACGTTACGGTTCGGGCTGAATTAACTGCCGAAGGAATGGCATAAATTTCGCCAAAATGACACGATTAATTCAAAATGGCCGACATCCTGTTCGGTTTCGGGCATGACGGCAGGAGACTTTTGTTTAAGTTGCGCCATGATACAGGTGTGTACCGATTTTCATGCATGTACGTCTAACCGTATTGTGGGGCTTGAGGCACAAAGTTTTCAAGGGGGCGCTGTTGAGCCATTTTGCCACGCCCATTAATGCAAACCATGAAATATCAAATTTTTCGCCAGGCCTGGCTTGGGTGCAAAATTTGGTGCCTTTTGGAGAACTATCAAATATGGACCAATCAGATGAAGGGGGGGTGCGCTTGTTGGCGTCTAGCGTCGCCACGGTAACACTTTTTAAAGAGAAAAGTAATGCGCATCGTCGCAGGATGTAGACGCACATTTTGATGTATAACACACCTGGGTGCACGATACGGTTCGGGCTGAATTAACTGCCGAAGGAATGGCATAAATTTCGCCAAAATGACACAATTTATTCAAAATGGCCGACTTCCTGTTCGGTTTCGGCCATGGCTCCAAGAGACTTTTCTTTTAGTTGTGACATGATACAGGTGTGTAGCGATTTTCGTGCATGTACGTCAAACCGTATTGTGGGGCTTGAGGCACAAAGTTTTTCGGGGGGCGCTGTTGAGCCATTTTGCCACGCCCATTAATGTAAACCATGAAAGATCAAATTTATCGCCAGGTCTGGCTTGCATGCCAAATTTGGTGCCTTTTGGGGAACTATCAAATATGGATCAATCAGATGAAGAGGGGGTCCGCTTGTTGGCGTCTAGCGTCGCCACGGTAACACTTTTGAAAGAGAAAAGTAATGCGTGTAGTCGCAGGATGGAGACGCACATTTTGATGTATAACACATCTTGGTTCACGATACGGTTCGGGCTGAATTAACTCTCGAAGGAATGGCATATATTGCTCCAAAATTACGCAATTAATTCAGAATGTTCAAAATGGCCGACTTCCTGTTTGGTTTCGGCCATGGCGCCAAGAGACTTTTCTTTTAGTTGCGACATGATACAGGTGTGTTCCAATTTTCGTTCATGTACGTCAAACCGTATTATGGGGCTTGAGGCGCAAAGTTTTTTCTGTCTGAACCAACCAGATGAAGGGTGGCCGCGCTTTTTGGCGTCTAGCGTCGCCACGGTAACGCTTTTGAAAGAGAAAAGTAATGCGTGTAGTCGCAGGATGGAGACGCACATTTTGATGTATAACACACTTGGGTGCACGTTACGGTTCGGGCTGAATTAACTTTCGAAGGAATGGCATAAATTTCGCCAAAATGACACAACTAATTCAAAATGGCCGACTTCCTGTTCGGTTTCTCGACATGACGCCAAGAGACTTTTCTTTAAGTTGCCCCATGATACAGGTGTGTACCGATTTTCGTGCATGTACGACATACCGCATTCTGGGGCTTGAAGCACAAAGTTTTCAAGGGGGCGCTGTTGAGCCATTTTAACACGCCCATTAATGCAAACCATTAAATATCAAATTTTTCGCCAGGCCTGACTTAGGTGCAAAATTTGGTGACTTTTTAGGCATGTTAAGGGGGGCAAAAGGGCCATCACTTTGTCAGAAGAAAAATAATAATAATAAAAATTCCTGCAAATACAATAGGGCCTTCGCACTGAAGGTGCTCGGGCCCTAAAAATTCCTGCAAATACAATAGGGCCTTCGCACTGAAGGTGCTCGGGCCCTAATAAAAATTCCTGCAAATACAATAGGGCCTTCGCACTGCAAGTGCTCGGGCCCTAAAAATAAAAATTTGGAAAAAAAAAAAAAAAAAAAAACAGCCCATAGCGCGAGGGCCCTTGGGCCGCGAGGACCCGTGCGGTCGCACGGTTCGCACACCCCTTGCGGCGGCCCTGCCCTCACATATACAGTACCTCCTCACACACCACCACCACCTTGTAACAAGTACGCCAAAACAGGTGATCTGTCAAAGACTTTTTTTTTTCTTCAAAAGGATAAAGAAAAAAATACAAAGTTCTGTATAAAAACATATTGTACAGTGTAAAACGTATTGCATAGTGTAAAACATAAAACTAGGCACAGTGTTGAAAATATAGGTCCATTCAGTCAATCAATGCAACAAATAAAAAATACAGTGCATAGTGAGTGTATAAAAGACGTGAAAAAGGAAATCAGTAGTTACACTCCTTAAAGTCTAATGCACTCCAATGCACACGCCAAAAACTGTAGATCCTGACTCAGTGATGTGGTGGCTGTCTGTGTCTTTCATATCAGTGCAGTCTATGTTTTTTTACCTGTTTCATTTAACTGTCTTCCAATGATCTTAAAATTACCTCACTAAAAATCTAATTGAAAATCCTAATCCTTCAAAACTCTGGTTTCTTATTTGTGCCATTCTTGTCCTTCTCAGCTTCATCCGTCCTCCTCTCATCATGCTGTCTCTTGATGGGTTCAGAGCTTCCTACCTGAAGAAAGGCAAATCCGTCATCCCCAACATTCATAAACTCAGTACGTCTCCTCTCCTTCTCATTCTGCTGACTCCGAATGCAGCTAGTAATCGTGAAGTCACTAAGTTTGGGAATTAAATTAATTGTAAGAGTCAAGTCAATGCTGGGCCTATTTTGCTAGTGACTGAAATAACATGAATTGAAGCAGTTTGGAGTTTGGCCGACATGTTTTGTTACAGCAAAATTACATTTGATGTTAGCCCTTGAAGCCATAAAGTGCTTTTTTGAGCCTCTGAGAAGTCTGAAACATGTCTGCCCCTAAAGTTGTGGTGTGGATAGAGTCCCTTCAGACAAACAGTGGTACCTTTAATTTTGCATGTGTACAAAAAGTGTCGAATAATGACTGATTGTACAGACATCTCCATGTGGTCATGGCTTCTACTCCCTTAAGTCATAAATATCAAATTCAGTGAAAGCAGAGGCCACGAACTCTCATCCTTCTGCATCTATTGATGGTAGATTATGTGGCTTCGGTAGTCGACTGATTCAAACTTAAGACAAGATACAAACCTTGTACACACGTTAAAATGATCTTGGTTTGCTAGTAAGGACCCTAACCATGCTTTTTGCTGAAGTGGGATAAACTATTTGTGGTCTTACCAGAGGCTTAAAATACTTCAGATCATTTATTTTAATGTACTGTAGGTCTATTCCCCATCAGTGCTGACATTCATTCTCGCTTTCCTGCAAACACATATTCTGTTCTCACACAAAACTGCATTAGTTCATGCTGATGATGTTCCTAACAAAGGTTTCTAAAATAGATCTAGGGTAGTTTCAACTCCAAGTGCTCTTATAAGTGATAAAAGACCTTGCCCATGCAGTCAATGTTGTTGCAATTGATTTCAATTGAAGTGTGCTGAACATCACGGTTGTTCCCTCTCAGGATCATGCGGTACGACAGCACCATACATGCGGCCGGTCTACCCATCAAAGACCTTTCCAAACTTATACACCCTTGCCACAGTAAGTGATTTTGCATAATGTTTGTATTGAACAAGACTTGAGGGTACAGTAAAGAAAGCCTGTTAATGAGTAGTCGTGTGTTTGACATCTGAGTAATCACAAATATTTGCAAACAGCTATGCGCAGTATGCCCTCATAATCTGTTCGCGTCAGGATTCTGCTGCTGGCTTGAGTTTTAACATTAACTGTGTTGATGTTACGACGGGATCTCTCTGCAGGGTCTGTACCCGGAGTCCCATGGGATTGTGGGAAACACCATGCATGACCCAATATTCAATGCCACTTTCAACCTACGTACCAGAGAGAAACTGAACCACCGCTGGTGGGGCGGACAGCCGGTGAGTACGCTCCGGATTCCAGCTTGTGATTGGACCGTGGTCCTCTCAAACTCTCAAACTCTCATATGAACTAAATTGCTTTCCCTCCATTGGTGAGGAGTCACCTGGATTTTAACCAAGAAACTGGATTTCACCCAAAATCCAGTTAACTAAAACACATTGTCAAAGTTTGATTAGTTCACAACTTCAGCTAATGTATTTTTTGACAAAGTACTTTTTTTTTTTTTTTTTTTATTCAAATTTTTATTTGGAACAAAGATGATACATGTTATACAATATTGCATGCTTAAATCATGTACCTGTTTTTGATATAAATAAAAGTAAAATAAAAATAAAAAGAAGACAACTCATTCATAAAGAGAGGGAAAAGGGGAAAAAATAATATAAAAGGGGAGGGGAAAAAAACAAACAAAAAAATATTTCTCACACCTTTTTACCTGCTCTTTTCCTAGTATCATAGCAATGAAAATGGAGAGGGAAAAGGAAAAATTAAAAAAGAAAAAGAAGGAAGGGGGACTAGCTACAAACATGTTCAATTAAATTCAATTCAATTTTATTTATATAGCGTCTAATACAACAGATGTTGTCTCTAGACGCTTTCCAGAGATCCAGAACATGAACATGAACATAAACATAAACATAAACACAAACATAAACCCCCGAGCAATTATTATATAAACAATGGCAGGTAAAAACTCCCATAGTGGGAGAAAAGCCTTAAGCCAAACAGTGGCAAGGAAAAACTCCCCTTTAGGAGGGAAGAAACCTTGAGCAGGACCAGGCTCATAAGGGGGGACCCTCCTGCCGAAGGCCAGACTGGGGGAGTCAGGGACGTCAGCAGCACAGCAGGCAGGTGGAAGCAGCAGCGGGATGACCAGAGGGGGGGGGTGCAGGCAGGCGGAAGCAGCAACAGCAGACATCCACATAGGCAGGTGGAAGCAGCAACGGGATGACCGGGGATGGGGGGGGGGGGGCCGGGAACACAGGCCAGAACGCAGCTCCCGAGGCTCCAGCCTGCAAACATGCACAAAAGAGAAAAAAGGGGGGCCGGCACAAGAAACTACAGGATCGATGGACAAAAATGATAGCTATGAGATATTTATAATAAATAAAAATGGTAATGGAGAAGAGAGGCAGGGAAAAGGAGAGGAGAAGAAGGGTGAGAGGCACCGCCCAGCGGATCATGTCGGTGCCCCCCTGCAGCATAAGCCTATAGCAGCATATCTACCGCGAAGCTATATTTGAGACTAACTATTATAGTTTTGTTCTATAGCTGCAGCTATGACTACTGACTCTAACACACTAGAGTTTACACTACCTAGAGATTTACCAACACCAGCTAGAGGTTTACTAAACACTAACTATAGGCTTTACTAAACAGAAATGTTTTAAGTTTAGTTCTAAAGGTGGAGGTGGTGTCAGCCTCCTTAACCCAGATTGGAAGTTGGTTCCAAAGTAATGGTGCCTGATAGCAGAACGCCCGCCCTCCAAATCTACATTTAGATACTCTAGGAACTACGAGTAAACCTGCACTCTGAGAGCGGAGAGCTCTGCCAGGAACATAAGGCACTATCAAATCTTGTAAATACTGCAGAGCTAAGCCGTTTTGGGCTTTATATGCAAGTAATAAAATTTTAAATTGAATTCTGAATTGTACAGGTAGCCAAGGTAGTTCACCTGAAACAATATACAGTAGAGTAGCTACTTTTTGGTTTAAGGTACAGTTCTCAGTTCCCATCAGGCCTTTGGTGGATTTACAAGTCACGACACAGTCATGTGTTGATGTTTCAATTGTTTTTTTTTTGTTTCTTTTCTTTCTGTTCTGCAGATTTGGATCACGGCAGAGAAACAAGGAGTAAAAGCAGGGACTTTCT
The DNA here is from genome assembly GCF_033807715.1 of Cololabis saira. Lineage (NCBI taxonomy): Eukaryota > Metazoa > Chordata > Actinopteri > Beloniformes > Belonidae > Cololabis > Cololabis saira. Next base: position 34,988,257 of record NC_084601.1, read on the forward strand.
TCTGGCCTTGGTACTGAAGTTGGTACTGAATACTTTTCAGTAGTTTCAGATATTTGGCAGATTTTTACATTCTTAAGAAATATACCTAGTGTTAACTGATTCACAGTACGGTCGAGTAACTGTTCTTTTCCTTGTTTTTTGTAAAATCTAAAGTCTAAATAATGAGATCGATTTTTTTATTACTTTCTTCAGAGTCACGTAGTATTTCATAGAAACGCCTTTAACTGTTAAACCTAAAGTTCATACATTTTGCGTACCTTTCTCCAAGCTTCTTATAGCATTTTGCTGGATTTTGAAAACATCTTGTTCCATCAGACCATTAGACAGCTCCTTCAGATGTTTGTCCCTTCCTAACTGCTATCATTTATGCAAAAGCATTGCAATAAGGAGTTTATCTAGATGGAGCTTTCTAAAAATTGGATGAATAACCATATTTGGAAAATGTCTAACTTCATACAGAGTTGGGTGAGCTAACAATAACTGTTATAAATGTGATGTGTTTCAATCTGAGCAGTCATACCAGAAACATCTAAAAGCTCAACTTTATAACCAGTAGGAGCCACAATTAACTGATCAAAACGGCATGTTAGAAAAATGATAGATATCATGTGTTGTTGTTGTAATAGGAGTTGTCTTGTATGGAAAAGTACACCCTGCAGCATATGAGGGATTTTAGTCTGAACATAGACTTTTAGTTTCAGCATAAACTTAATAATATCTACATTTTTTCAGGGTGATTCCTCTTGAAAGAAGGATTTTGACCATCCTGCGGTGGCTACATCTGCCTGATGATGAGAGGTATGAGCATCTGTTCTTCAGATATTCTTTCTTTTCACGTATTTTTGTGGAATAGGTTAAATGCCAGTATTTTTTTTAGCGGCAGATTTAAGGCATGCGCGTCTCAGGAAATATGACCCTAAGCCCGACCTTAGTGCGGCGAGACAAGAAGGGATGCACCTGTAATACACTGTAAACTACAATACATGAAGCGTTGGCTAGTTGGTTTTCTAAAGAGTGATTTTGGAGCCTCTTTTTCCCAGAGAGTGTAAAATACAAAAAAATTAAGAATATATTATTAGGGCCCGAGCACTTACAGTGCGAAGGCAAAGTTGATTGTGGAAATGTGACATGTTTCCATATCAAGCCCTTGTAAACTGGGGTACTCCTCCGGACGCTTGATGTGACCATTGCCCTCTTTCTAAATCAGCGTCAAACTGTGTCATCACAGCAGAAATAAATGATTAACATATGCAACAGAGATTTTGGAGAAATTATCCAAATGTTATTTCTAACGTCTTGGTGTAAATTTTATCACTTTTTGTGTGTTTTGCATCTGACCCACTATGAGGTTTGTCCCTTCTTTAATGTTCTTAAACATTCTTTAAGACCAAGTGTGTGAAAATGTCAGTGACCTTTCGAGTGCCTGCTTGGTTTGTGCACTCAGCTGTGTGAATGATGTGTGTTTGCATGCAGCTTGAACCGAACGTTTTTGTAGTTATTCACTTTCCCTGAAAAGTCAACAAGAAAGGACAGAAAGTATGGTTCTCTGGATCAGGAAATAATAATATTAGAAAAATATTTAGTACTTATGAGCTCCCAAGTAAAAACAACCTCAGATAAACAATATAAAAACCAGTCTGACAAACTATTATTCTTACTACTTCCACAACAAGTAAGAGGGTAAGTAGCACCAAGGTGCTGCTTCTTAGATAGATCTGATTAATGGAGCTCTATAAAAGCAAATGTCTTCCAACTTCACTGGTCTGGATCACACAATTCCAAAGAGGAAAGACATCAGCACAGATCGTGGAGATGCAGCTGCCCCAGATGCACAAACATTTCAGTTTGGCTCAAATTAACAACATCTGGCGGCAGAACAACATAGCACCAAAGAAAACTACAAGCCAGGTCAGACATGGCATGTTGCTGTCCGTCCATCCCTGAAGGCTTATAAGGACATTTTCAGACAGTTTCAGACACTCCTCAGGAGTAGACGTCTCAGTAAGATCAATCCAGAGCACGATCATTCTGAAGAAGTTGGGTGTAGCACCCTATAATGTAATAACTTCCTGAAAACGTAATAACACCTGAAAATGTAATAAAATTTGCACTAAACTCATTTGAAAATGTAATAAAATCCAATAATGTAATAACTTCACCAATAATGTAATAAAATATCCTGACTGATATTGTAATAACATTTTTACCGATAATGTAATACCTTATTACATTATTGGGAATTTATTACATTTTAAGGTGGGTCTTTTTCTTTCAAAACTGATAATGTAATACTTGGCAGATAATGTAATATATATGTTCATTTTCAGTCCAGAGTTCTACATTTTGTGTTTTAAGAATCTAAGAATGTTATATACACTGGATTTAAAACACCAGGATGACTATTGGGTTAAATTGCAGACTTTGAGTACCATGTAATAAATTCCCAATAATCTAATCTAGGTATTACATTATTGGTAAAAATGTTATTACAATATCCGTCAGGATATTTTATTACATTATTGGTGAAGTTATTACATTATTGGGTTTTATTACATTTTCAATTGAGTTAAGTGCAAATGTTATTACATTTTCAGGCGTTATTACATTTTCAGGAAATGATTACATTATAGGGTGCTACAGTTGGGTCCTTTATTTGTGTTCTAGATATTTAAACACCTAGACTTTTTGACCTGCATCTACAACAACTTTATGAAGTATTTAGAGAGTCAAATGAGAGAAGCTGTCTGTTTGACTGCTGAAGTTTGGCTGAAATAAAGTCACGCAACTCAGAAAAATGAGAAAAACAGAAGGATGAAAGTGTTGTATGTCCCAATTAATGTCTTACTCTCTGCCCATTGAAACTGCTGTACGTGTTATCGTGGGGTTATCGTGGGGTGTACTCAGTGCTTCCACACTCCTTCTGAACTCGGCTTTTGTGTAATATATTGCGTGCTTGTTGGGTTAACCTAAATTTAAGACCAGTTGAGGACTAGATAGATAACCACTGTTCTGTTATGACTTTGCCCCTTGAAATGCTCTCGGTAAAAAGATAAAAAGAATTGGACAAAAGTAGACCTGGGGTCCGTTTCACAAAGCAGGTTTAGTGAAAACTCTGAGTCTGTTAACCCTGAAATGAGGGAAACTCTGAGTTTTCCGTTTCACAAAGGGAGGTAACTCAAACCAGAGAAAGAGAGGTAACTCTAGCCTGTTTCACAAAGAGAGGTAACTTAAGCTCTCGGTCAGTTACCATAGTAACAGACGCTCTGAACCTAACCTGGTCGGGACCAGGTTTATTTCAGCGAACCTGGAGTTTCTCTCTGTCTCCTCCCTCAGTGGCGTCAATTCAGCCAATGGGTCTTTACGCAATACACATCCGTTTTCTGCACCACGGACAGCAAGCGGCAGATATGAGAGCAGAAAAGGCTTATCTAACAAACTCAATTTAACTCTTTATTCACTATGTCAGTGCAACAATATCACATGGACATCCCAGTTTAACTTCAAACAGTTAAAGTCCAAACGCAAAAAGGAGAGGGAGACGGGAGAGTAAAAAAAAGTCAAATATTTCCCTTAAACAGATGTATAAGAGGATTTATATCTTACTTTGAGATGAACTTGCATAATTAATCCATCAGTGGCTAACAGCCTCGTTAATATCTTCTGGACCCATCACTTGCCTTCTTTCTTTTTTTTTATTGCGTGGTTGTCTGCTTCCTTTTCATTTTTGTAAGTTAGTAACACTGCAGAGCGCACTAAAAACGAGATTGATAGCGACCACTGTCTTCAGGGACGCTGGGACATTTCAAGATATGAGGGGTATACAAGTGTTGGGATAGATAATACCTACTGAAATCCATCATGTTGTTCTGATATGCATTTGAAGTTATTTTATATGTATTAAGTAATAGAATAAATCAATACAAATAGATGCAGAGTAATTCCATAAATGTATTTAAAAAAAAAAAAAATTTACATTCTCCCCTGAAGCCGAGGTGTGGCAGCTGCCGTACCCAATTGACGGCCCTGATCTAAATGACAATAAAATTTCATTTTTTTTTCCAAAATATGCTCTCATACTCGCCATATGCACGTATTAACGCTTCTAACTCCAGTGGCGTGAAGTATGTGGATCTTCAGATGCAAACTAACGTTTCCTCAAAGGGATTTTGTAAATTGAAAAGATAAATAAAGTTAAAAAGAAAAAAAAGAAAATGTATGTCGCTCTTTTGTGTCGCCGGTTGCCATGGTGAATCCTTGTATCAGCGCTCTACTGATGATGGCTTTTTATTTCCCTCACGCACAAGCTTAACTCCAGGTGAAACTACTCAAATCCGCTGTTCTGGAACCGAAAACTCAGAGTTTCCGATCTCAGAGTAGATCAACTAAGAGTTCAGGATTAGACCCAGAGTTTGTTGAACCTACTTTGTGAAACGGACCCCTGACCGTTACTCTTGTCATCTTTCTTCAGACCGTATGTTTATGCCGTCCACTCTGAGCAGCCAGACACCTTCGGACATCGCCTGGGCCCGCTCAGCAACGAGGTCAGTGAGACGCCTCCGAGGTCGCTGAAGCTGGACGCAGGAGTCGGGATCTGTTCTGCCATTGATTTGTCCTTTCGTTTCATTCATACGTCCCTCAGCTGGACAACCCTCTGAGAGAAATAGACAACATCATCGGTCAGCTGATGAATGGACTGAAGCAGATGAACCTTCACCGCTGCGTCAATGTCATCATTGTCGGAGACCATGGTACATTGATTTCCTCAAAGCTTTTTGTCAAAACTACAACCAGTACTGGAGTTGAGGGGGGATGAGGGGGGATGGCACCCCCCCCTGAAATAAAAACAGTCCAAATCATCCCCCCTGTAAAACTGCCATCCCCCCTTTCCATCCCTTATGTCATTTCATCAATGAATGTGGTTTTACTGCTATTTCAACATTTAGAGTCATCACCAATAAAAAAAACTTATTTGACAATTTTCACCTGTTTTAAGTAAATTTTCACTTGAAATAAGTAGGAAAATCTTCCAGTGGGACAAGATTTATTTTCTTATTACAAGCAAAAAAATCTTGTTCCACTTGTAGATTTTTCTACTTATTTTAAGTGAAAATCTACTTGAAACAGGTGAAAATGTTTTTTTCCAGTGATGAGTCTTGTTTTAAGTATAATGAGATTTTTTTTACTAAAATGAGACATTTTAACTAGAAATAAGAAAAATATTCTTGTTAAGATTTTGAGTTTTTGCAGTGATCTTACTTATCCTGTGAAGGACAGAGTCATATTGATAAGTTCAGAAAAGTGTTTTTTATTGTAGTGTTTTGATGTATTTGATGTAAGCCCAGTGGATATTTAAAGCTTACAGAAGGCTGCATTTAACTGCTGCTATGTCATTCCTGCAGTATTTCTGCAGGTGTTTTGGTCAGTGCTATTATTTGTAATATATTATATTATTTGTAATCAGCACAAATTATCTGTCCCCATATGATAAAATCCACCATCCCCCCTGATTTTTTTTTACAACTCGAGTACTGAATGCAACAATTAACATAAGATAAGAATGTAAATCATGACTGTGTTTTCTGTCAGGTATGGAAGAGGCCCACTGTGACACGATAGAGTTTCTCAGCAGCTACCCTCTCAACATAGACGAGATCACACTGATCCCAGGTTCGCTGGGGAGAATACGGCCACGCGATCCCAAATCCACCACATGTAAGATCAAAGTTTGTTTGTTTTATTTAGGATCCCCATTAGCACTAGCAACAGCATTAGCTATTCTTCCTGGGGTCCGACATACACACAACACACAAATTAACACTTAATACATAACAGACATACATTATACAAGACTGTCTCAGAAAATTAGAATATTGTGATAAAGTTCTTTATTTTCTGTAATGTAATTAAAAAAACAAAAATGTCATACATTCTGGATTCATTACAAATCAACTGAAATATTGCAAGCCTTTTATTATTTTAATATTGCTGATTATGGTTTACAGTTTAATATTAAGATTCCCAGAATATTCAAATTTTTTGAGATAGGATATTTGAGTTTTCTTAAAGGAGCTTGAGGCCGGATTGTGGCAAGATTTATGAAAAAGATCTGTATACATTTTAAGTTTTCTAGTAATAATGTCAGATGAAGCGTTCCAAACCCAAAAGAGTGAGCCCTCTAGTGTATCGCTCCGTTGCCTTGAACAGGCTGTGTGCTGCAAAATGTGCTGCAATTCGGTCCCGAATTTCCCGCGCTGTCCTGTGGATGTGACGTCACATGACGCTGCATGTGCGTTCTCCCCGTTCTCCCGTGCCGGCTTCACTGTTGGCTGCAGTACCCCCAACGGCCGTCGTGGTGAAGGGTGGCGCTAGAGAGTCTAATTTCTTAAAAGGAGCCTCAAGCTCCTTTAAGCTGTAAGCCATGATCAGCAATATTAAAATAATAAAAGGCTTGCAATATTTCAGTTGTTTTGTAATGAATCCAGAATGTATGACATTTTTGTTTTAGTAATTGCATTACAGAAAATCACAATATTCTAATTTTCTTAGACAGTCCTGTACATGACAAACAGAACAATAATAGACACAACTCCCTTAGTCACAAACACCACAGAGGAGAACTAAATCACCATCATTTTTTTTTTCAGACATAAATACATAGAAATTAAGTCAAATAAACCACCTTCATAAACAATACCTGTCTGAATTCTTGACCACTTTTCACTTTTATTGTGATAGGGTTTACACTACCTGTAATTAATTCTATTCAAACTTCATTCTGTTCCTTCCAAATGTCAAATGATAATTCATTAAATTTTAAAAGATATTGTTTCAACTGAATCTTAAACCAATCTTTGCTACCTGCATGAGAAATATGAACTGGTATAGAGTTCCAGCCAACCACGGCTCTGTAAAAAAAAGTTCTCTGTATGAAACCTGTAGTATGAACGTCCTTCCTGATGTAATTCTTGTACTGTAACCATGGTGAGCAAAATGATAGTATAATCTGTCATACAGTTGTTTCAGAGATTGTGTCGCCAGTATATTCCTCAGAAAATGTAACAAAGTATAAATAAAGTAAAGTGACTGGTTTTATCAGCAGACTGAGACAGATGTTTGTAAAATACGAAACAGGCTTAATTTTCCGCAATTTTGTATTTCCAGATGACCCAAAAGTCGTGGTTGCAAACCTCACTGTAAGTAACATGGCAGAGTAAACCAAACCGAGCCGCGTTGTTTTCACAGACGGCTCAACGCTGTGTTTGTTGTTTCAGTGTAAAATGCCAACTCAGCACTTCAAGCCGTACCTAAAGCAACATCTGCCCAAGAGGCTTCACTACGCCAACAACCGCAGGATTGAGGATGTCCACCTGCTGATGGAGAGGAAGTGGCACATTGCCAGGTAACATGAGGCGCTCAGATCTCTGGGTAGATCGGTGCAGACGCCATTGTTTTACCGATTTTGAGACATGGGGGGGAAATGAGCCTTCTCTCCACATTTCAAATTGCCATAAATTCATGTTGTTGGAGTTGAGCAGAAGTGGGTAGAGTAGCCAAAAATTGTACTCAAGTAAAAGTGCTGTTACTTCAGAATAATATGACTCAAGTAGAAGTAAAAAGTAGTCATCCAAATAATTACTTGAGTAAAAGTAAAACAAGTACTTGGTGAAAAAACTACTCAAGTACTGAGTAACTGTTGAGTAACGTCTGATTTATTTCTTTAACACAACCATTCAAACAGACAAAAGTACAAAACAATCATCTTCAGGCAAATTAAATCAATAAAATACATTAAAATTAATAAAAAATAAAAAAATTGCTTAAATTAAAATAATCTTAAAGTAAATTCAAGTGCTTTGATAAATAATAAAATAAATAAAATAACAGAATAAAAAAATAAATTAAGCACAAGTAGCACAAAATTTCCAGCCTTTGTACTTTTCTTTTTTAACCAGGCAGAACTAGAACAAACCCATGAACTCATAGAAACTCTGTGTGTGTTTGAGTCTGTGTAAATGTGACAAAACATGCAAAAACTATTTTTTTTTACAAAGAATCACCCAGTGATGTCACGAGATTGACCCGTACGTGGATAAAAGAGATAAAAGAAAAGTAACAGCTCAACGTAGCCTAATGTAGCGGAGTAAGAGGAACAGTTTCTTCTTCACAAATCTACTCAAGTAAAAGTAAAAAGTATAGTGATTCAAAACTACTCCTAAAAATACAAAATTTCCCAAAACTAAACTAAACTAAATGTAACGGAGTAAATGTAACTCGTTACTACCCACCTCTGGAGTTGAGTACTGGGGCCTGCTGAAATCAGGTCCCAAGCTTATCTGAGGTTATAATCAAATTAAAAACATATTTTGCCATATTATGTGTTCACACTTTTCCTTTCAACCAGCTCAACTTAATTGCTGCTGAGACATTTTACAGCTGAAATGTAATTTCAGGAAAATGCCAGAAAAATCAAGATCTCGGTGTGGTTTCTTTGGTGACCACGGTTTCGACAACAAGATAACCAGCATGAAGGTAGTGTATTAAGTTGCACTCTTTTATTCCATCAACATCCCCTTTTGCAAAGACAAAACTGATGTTTTGTCTTTGTTTTACTGATGTTTGCAGACCTTTACTTAGAAAACACTACATAAACACCTTTACGGAAAAGGTATTGTTACTGCATCCTGGTCTTGGCTGCCTTACTTTATTATACACAAGGAAAAACAAAATATAGAAATATATATAATGTTTTGTTGCATTGTAGACCAATCTCAGAACCTATTTCTACTCACAACACTTTAAAATGAAACAGTGAATGTAAAGAAAAAAGGATTATTTTCAAAGAACCTTTCACTAGGGCACATTTGAGTGGTGTATTTGTGTTTTTTTGACTTTGTGCATTTCCCTTTTGCATGCAGACGATCTTTGTGGGTCACGGACCGAGTTTCAAATTTCAGAAATATGTGCCAGAGTTTGAGAATATAGAGTTATACAACGTCATGTGTGGTGAGAATACTCTCATTTTTCTTTGATAGTGAGACACAGAGAGCAAACATTATAAGCATAAAAGTGTGAGAGAAAAAAAAAATCCCTTTTTGTATTTTTCCTAAAGCTTGTTTAGTGAGAGGATGTAGTTTAAGAGAAATGTCAGCATCACTTTATAGTCTGATAGAGCTATTCATAGTCCTCTAAAGTATACAAATCTCTCCAAAAGGCTGAACAATTGATGTTTCTCGGTCATATTTCTCACCCGTCCTCTTCTTTCTCCTGAACGTCTGGGTGTAAGACCTGCTGGGGTTGAAGCCAGTCCCCAACAACGGGACGTACGGCAGCCTGAATGACATGCTGAAGGAGCCGCCGTTCCAGCCCGCCATGCCGGAGGAAGTCACGGCTCCCTCGCCGGCGTCGGGCCCGGGCAGCCAGGTCATCGACGACCTGGGCTGCAGCTGCGACGATGCGGTCCGTGCCACAAAGACAAACTTCCCCTCACCAAACTGTTCTGTATTTGCAGCTTTGGTCATCAGTCCTGATTCTTCAGACTGTTTTCTGTTTTAGAACAAGGTGGAGGAGATAATTGAAGCATTCAGTCCTGCGCCAGACGGAGTCTACAATTACAGTAGGTTCCTCATCCACAAGGACAAATAACACTGACCGCAATCCATCCCTCCATCATCACATATGGGATGTAATGTTATAATCTAACACATAATCAACACTAATCCAGCAATATATAATAATACATTTCAGAAATATTTTTTTACATGTAAAGTATCTGCTGGTTGCTTGTAGGAATCTTAGCGGATTTCTGTAGACAGAAAAGTGTTTTGAAGAAGCAGAAGTGGATGACAAACTGCAATAGAAACTAATCGGTTCGTGAAGCTTAAAAACCAATAAAAAATAAATAAATTAAAAAGAATAAATTAAAGCTGCAAGCAGCGATGAACGGGCCCTCGCACCCTTGTGCACGTTCAGGCTGCAGTGGAAGCTTGTATGACTTGCATGTAGATTCTTCAGGACTGGACATTTAGCGGATGAAACCACCCACGACTCTCTATATCAAACCATTCAAATGTTATGGCAGAAAGTAGGAACTATCAAATATGAACCAATCAGATGAAGGTGGGGCGCGCTTTTTGGCGTCTATCGTCGCCGCGGTAACGCTTTTGACTGAGAAAAGTAATGCGCATCGTTGCACGATCGAGACCCACATTTCGATGTATAACACACCTCGGTGCACATTACGGTTTGGCCGAAGAAGTGGCCATAGAAATGGCATAAATTGCGGCAAAATTACACAATTAATTCAAAATGGCCGACTTCCTGTTCGGTTTCGGCCATGGCGCCAAGAGACTTTTCTTTAAGTTGCGACATGATACAGGCGTGTACCGATTTTCATGCATGTACGTTAAACCGTATTGTGGGGCTTGAGGCACAAAGTTTTCTAGGGGGTGCTGTTGAGCCATTAGGCCACGCCCATTAATGCAAACCATTAAATATCAAATTTTTTGCCAGGCCTGGCTTGCATGCAAAATTTGGTGACTTTTGGGGCACGTTTAGGGGGGCAAAAAGGCCTTCCTTTTGTCAGAACAATAAAAACGAGGATAAAAATAAAAACGAGAACTCCTACAGATACAATAGGGCCTTTGCACTGTCAGTGCTCGGGCCCTAATAAAAAACAATTTACCGCTGTCTGTTAGTCTGCTAACCAAGTTACAACTACAGTAGGTTGGTTATCAGACTGGATCTATAATTCACCTTCACAGCTATATTAATGCTCATTGTACCCCAGGGACTTATTCTCATGTTAAAAGATCATTTTCAATTATATTTGATGCAATATTTTAGGATGTTTTGTCGAGCGTTTCTCCGTCTTCTATCCCTGCTGTCAGCAAAAAAGTAGCCAAAGTAACTCCTCCGCCTGTTTAGGTTGTCTTTTTGACCTGCACAGAATGAATCACACATCAGCGAAGCTGAAACTAGCCCGCAGAGCTACGGTGGGCATCATGACGGAATGATTAAGAGACTGAAGAACATAATGATGGAAGAGAGAATGAGAGAGCGGCTGAATCAGAGACCAAACAAGAGTTAACTCTACAGTGTCATAAAAGCGATGTAACCTCAGTGCCTGAGATCAAAATGATTAAAGCTCTTTTGTCTTGCTGTAAAGTGGAAACTATTATCCACTTCTGAAAAACGGTGGATAATAGAATAATTTGAAGGTATGTTTATCCATTTTGCAATATAATAAGCAATAACTGATGTGAACCCAAATCTGGTTTAACAAACTAAACAAATGAAAACAGCAGAACTGCATGTCCATCCATCCATCCATCTTCCGCTTATCCGTTCCCGGGTGGCGGGGGCAGCAGCCTAAACAGGGATGCCCAGACTTCCACCCCAGACACTTCCTCCAGCTCTTCCGGGGGGAGTCCGAGGCGTTCCCAGGCCAGCCGAGAGACATAGTCTCTCCAGCGTGTCCTGGGTCTTCCCCGGGGTCTCCTCCTGGAGGGACATGCCTGGAACACCTCCCTAGGGAGGTGGGACATGCCTGGAACACCTCCCTAGGGAGGAGGGACATGCCTGGAACACCTCCCTAGGGAGGAGGGACATGCCCGGAACACCTCCCTAGGGAGGCGTCCAGGAGGATCATCCGGTAAAGATGCCCAAGCCACCTCAGCTAACTCCTCTCAATGTGAAGGAGCAGCGGCTCGACTCCGAGCTCCTCCCGGGTGACTGAACTCCTCACCCTATCTCTAAGGGAGCGTCCAGCCACCCTGCGGAGGAAACTCATCTCGGCCGCTTGTATCCACGATCTTGTCCTTCCGGTCACTACCCAAAGTTCATGACCGTAGGTGAGGGTAGGTGCGTAGATTGACCAGTAAATCGAGAGCTTCGCCTTTCGACTCAGCTCCTTCTTCACCACGACGGTCCGGTACATCGACCGCATAACTGCGGACGCTGCATCGATCCGTCTGTCAATCTCCCGCTCCATCGTTCCCTCACTCGTGAACAAGATCCCGAGATACTTGAACTCCTCGACCTGAGGCAGGACTTCTCCACCCACCCGGAGAAGGCATGCCACCCTTTCCCGGTGGAGAACCATGGCCTCGGTTTTGGACAGTGATGGGCAGGTCCCGGTCCAATGAAGCCAACAGGACAACATCATCAGCAAAAAGCAGAGATGAAATCCTGAGGTTCCCGAACCGGATCCCCTCCGGCATGTCTGCTTATCCAACAAATGATGCCCATTTTGAAAGCTGCAAACCCACTCACTATGTGTTGACTTCATTAACACATACGTCACCATAGGCATCAACATTTAGCATAGGGACAGAGAGGGGGTCACATGACTGCCGGGACTTGCTTTCATTGCTTTATGGGATAGTTGTTCTGTAGTGGCTGAGCTAGGCTTGCTCTTTTTCAAGGGAGTCATCCGTGCAAATCACTTTTGTTTCTGAATGATCATTTTTATCCTTTAATCAAACATTTAATTTGATTTTGGGTTCCTTGGTGACACTCACGAGTGTTTATGTGTGTGTTTGTCTCCAGACAGCACTCATGTCCCATTCGGGCGGCCAGCAGTGCTGTTCCATACGGAGTACAGCCTTCTCCATCACGTGGAGTTCCTCAGTGGATACAGCAGAGAGCTGGCCGTGCCTCTGTGGACGGCGTACACACTTCCGCGACAGGTAAACACACACTGGTGGACTTTTCAGAGTTTATACCAAGAAAGCCATGGAAATCCTAAATCCTCTGCAAATATTTGAATCGGAATTAAATAATCCTTAAACATGAGGGGGAAAAATACGGAAGAGTATTAGGGCCAGGCAGGAGAAAAAATATTTGAGAGGGGAAGATTTTTTTTTATTGTGCACTTCGAGTAAAAAGTCGAAATGTCGAGAATAAAGTCAAAATGTTGAGATTAATGTTGAAATACAATTTTGAGAAAAAAGTTGAAATTTTGAGAATAATGTTGAAATAAAATTTTAAGAATAAAGTCGAAAATTCGTGAATAAAGTCGAAATTTCTAGAATCAAGTTGAAATACAATTTCGTGAATAAAGTCAAAATTGTAGTTCAACATTAATCTCGACATTTTGACTTTTTTCTTGAAGTGCATAATGAAAAAAAATCTTCCTCCTCTATTATAATATTATTTTTATTTTTCTCCTGCCCTAATACTCTTCCGTAGGAAAAGTCATTAATCATGTAGCATCATCGAAAAAGATGAACAGCACATTTCTTCACGAAACCATTACACTAGTGGTTTGTGTACATTTTGTAGGTGTTTAAACAAATCACATTTGTTTGTCACCAATCAGGTTGCAGTTAGTTTTGAGGAAATAATGCATAAAAGAGGCAGGATGACTCCCCATCCACATAAAGATGCAATCATTTATCAGATCTGAACTCTGAAGATGAATTCTGTCTGTATTTTCTTTCATTACTACAGTGTAGTAACCATTAAACCATTCTGTGTCATATTGGTCTTTTTTCCCAGGATGACATGACTCCTGTCCCGAACGATTCTCCAACAAGCACAAAGTGTATTCAAGTGGATCCAAGAGTTTCCCCTGATCACAGCCAGAGCTGCACATCCTACGGCCAGAGCAGCCAGCTCACCCACGGCTTCCTCTTCCCTCCAGGTGACGTCGCTCTCCATGACTGGTGACCAGTACTCGAGTTGTAAAATAAAATCAGGGGGGATGGTGGATTTTATCATGTGGGGACAGATAATTTGTGCTGATTACAAATAATATAATATATTACAAATAATAGCACTGACCAAAACACCTGCAGAAATACTGCAGGAATGACATAGCAGCAGTTAAATGCAGCCTTCTGTAAACTTTAAATATCCACTGGGCTTACATCAAATACATCAAAACACAACAATAAAAAACACTTTTCTGAACTTATCAATATGACTCTGTCCTTCACAGGATAAGTAACATGGATCACTGCAAAAACTCACAATCTTAACAAGAATATTTGTCTTGTGTTAAAATGTGTCATTTTAGTAAAAAAGTCTTATCACACTTAAAACAAGACTCATCACTGGTAAAAAAAAACAACAATTTCCACCTGTTTCAAGTAGATTTTCACCTAAAATAAGTAGAAAAATCTGCCAGTGGAACAAGATTTTTTTGCTTGTAATGAGAAGATAAATCTTCTTCCACTGGCAGATTTTTCTATTTATTTCAAGTGAAAATTTACTTGAAACAGGTGAAAATTGTCAAATAAGTTATTTTTCTGGTGATGACTCTAAATGTTGAAATAGCAGTAAAAACCACATTCATTGATGAAATGACATAAGGGATGGAAAGACAGGATGGCAGTTTTACAGGGGGGATGATTTGGACCGTTTATTATTTCAGGGGGGATGCCATCCCCCCTCATCCCCCCTCAACTCCAGTACTGCTGGTGATGCTCAGTATCAACACCCTGCCAGATGCGCTTTATATCAACGCTTATTGTATATCTTTGTGTTGACAGAGCTGGCAACATCTCCAGAGTCCAGATACGACGCTTCTCTCATCACCAACACCGTCCCCATGTATCCCGCCTTCAAGAGTGAGTCTCTGACCTCAGTGGAAGCTCATGTTGCTCCGTGGCAGAAATGACGACCGTAGCCTCTAACTAAGGGCTGAATTGATGAGTTTAACATCCAAACAGACAGTTTTGTCTCTCTCCGACCAGGTTTTATCTTATTTGGCCCATGTTAGATGTATTTGTCGTGTCTCTCTCTTCTTTTACATCGGTGACGTTCTCAGCAGTGTCACATGAGACAAAGGACAGAAAATTGGTGATGTTGAGCGTGAGCGGGGACGGCCTGACACCCATTGTTTATGTGTGAGAGAGCAACCTTATCAGGACAGAACACAGGCTGTCTCTCTGAAGCGCTGCCTCATGCAGTAACTGATAATGTATCATTGTCATTTGATCTCTGTGTGTGTGTGGGCTTTGAGAATGTATTGGTTCTCTTGTAAAGGCTGTGGAATGGTTTGGATAGATGAGGATTGATTGGAAACAACAGGGGGATGATTTGCACCTGAACAGCTTCTACTTTGTAAATACTTGCATTGTAATTGTTTAAAAGTCGCTGTTTTGTAACTAGTTTTGTAACTCATATTCTTCCTGCAGCTGGTGTTTCCCATGCCTTTATAAACTATTGAAATATTTTCATCGTTTTTCTACAGTTGAGGACTTGAGAACCTCAGTTTCTCCGCCCGTTTGTTCTAGATAACTGTGGATCTAAAATGTTAGATTCACTCTTGTATTTGCAGATGGACGACAGCATCACAGTTGGATCACAGATGGACATGTGCACTGCAAAAACTCAAAATCTTAACAAGAATATTTGTCTTATTTCTAATTAAAATGTCTCATTTTTAGTCTAAAAATCTCATTACACTTAAAACAAGACTCATCACTGGAAAAAACAATTTTCCCCTGTTTCAAGTAGATTTTAATTTAAAATAAGTAAAAAAATCTGCCAGTGGAACAAGATTTTTTTGCTTGTAATGAGAAGATAAATCTTGTTCCACTGGCAGATTCTAGATTCTACTTATTTCAAGTGAATATTTACTTGAAACAGGTGAAAATTGTCAAATAACAAGTTATTTTTCTGGTAATGACTCTTGTTTTATGTGTAATGAGATTTTTGACTAAAAATTAGACATTTTAACTAGAAATAAGACAAATATTCCTGGTAAGATTGTGAGTTTTTGCAGTGTGGATCACATGTGCAGTATACAGGACTGTCTCAGTAAATTAGAATATTGTGATAAAGTTCTTTATTTTCTGTAATGCAATTAAAAAAACAAAAATTTCATACATTCTGGATTCATTACAAATCAACTGAAATATTGCAAGCCTTTTATTATTTTAATATTGCTGATTATGGCTTACAGTTTAAGATTAAGACTCCCAGAATATTAAAATTTTTGTAATGAATCCAGAATGTATGACATTTTTGCATTACAGAAAATAAAGGACTTGATCACAATATTCTAATTTTTCTGAGTCAGTCCTGTATATGCAGTAAATAGACAGAAATGTATGCAGCAGAAGTGATTTTTAGTATTCATACCTGCATTAACAGACACTTTCGCTAATCCCCCACTTAGGAAATGACTTGGTGACACGATTGTTGTTAGTTAAAATGACAAGTATTTGCTTTGTATAGTACCATTTCTTTATTTTCTGTGCAGGAATATGGAATTACCTGCAGGGGGCGCTGCTGCACCGTTATGCAGCTGAAAACAATGGTGTAAATATTCTCTCAGGACCTGTTTTTGACCACAACTATGATGGTCTTCGGGACACCGCAGAGCAGATTAAAGAGTAAGTTCCCTGCATTAACTTGTATTACCATAAAACCATTGAAACTTAAATGTATTATTAATTTAAAAAGTACCCATTTAGAAAAAGGTGACTAGCTCTGTTGACCAAAGCTTTATAAGACATGTAATATCAAGAAACATACCTTTCTATCTGCTATATAAATACATTCTCACATGTACAATAACACAACTAAACAGCAGGTTGTTCCACCCCTCTTACTGTTTGCAATTGAATCTGTGTCACCCTTTTACAAAGCACTTGGTGAGGATTTCAGGGTCTCAGTTGGAAATGAACAGGTTACTATGATGGGGCCTCACACAACTCAGCTGGTTGAGCGGGCTGAAGTCCTCTAACAGCAAATATATTTGTAAATATACAAATACAGCATTCAAGTGCCAAACATCATGTTTCCGTGAATGCTGAAATGCACTGATAAGAAGCCAGCGGTTCCTGCTGAAACCACACAGTAAACAGCAGCAACAATATTGTAACCCAGACCCAGACGCTTTAGCCGCACCTTTAAAAAAGCAGTTAGAAAGACAGACATAAGACAGGAGGGAAACATGGTCAAACATTGTCAAATTGTCCAACAGAGGCTCTCTGAGAATCTCTTTTCTTCGATCACACATCAAACATTCTTGTAATATCAAGAGAATCCTTTTCATGATATGAAACTCTTTTTCACTGATAAACTAGGTGTCTTACGTTTTTTAGTTACATGACTTTTATTTTGAATTTAAATAGTTAATACCCAAGTATACCTTAAAAATATGTCAAAATAAGACAAAAAAGTGTCTTCCAAAAAGAGGACTTTAAAAAAATATATATTTTTCAATTTTTTTTCCTCTTTCTCCTTTATTTCATTCAACAACAATGAAATATAGTAGACTACCAAGAGGGTTGCTGAAGGAAACACATAGACACACAAAAACACCTTGGTTTGAAGATTAAAATGCATGTATATGCTTTAGGTTTTACCAAACCTGGTATTAACCATTAATATATATTTAAAAAAGGGGAAAAAAGACACTGAGTCCAGTTCTGTTCTTTAGCCAGCAGGTGCATATGATTCATTAATTTCCCTTTGAAGATCAGTATTAAGAAAAAAAAAGAAAAAAACAGGAAAATGTTCTCTTTATAAAATGAAATTGTGATATTGTGATCCTACGGAGCCCCTAAAGGGACATGGATTTTAATTTTTTTTATAATGAGTTTTACGCGCGCGCGTGAAACCTTTAGGCGCGCGCGTAAAACCTTTAAGTGAGCACGTAAAGTTGTTTACTTGCAAGCAAAGTGGTAATGTCCTTATAAAGGAGTCCCAGGTTAAAATATAGCTCAGCTAAATCCTGTTATGTCATTTCCATTCATAAAAAGAGCAGGGTGCAACTGGAGAGTCTCCTGTTCCAGCAAAACTCCCATGTACTTGTTTTTACGTGCTCACGTAGAACAAGTTTTAGGCGCTCACTTTCAAGTTTTGCGAGAGCGTGTGAAACTTTTTAGTGAGTGCATGAACGTTTTACGTGCTCACGTAATCAACTTTACGTGCTCACTTAAAGGTTTTACGTGCACGCTTAAAACTCATTATAAAAAAAATAAAAAATCCGTGTCCCTTTAGGGGCTCCGTATGATCCAAGACAAACAATCAAATAGTACCAAAAACCTTTTTGTAAAGCATTCCAAAAAAACAATATATAGAGAAATATAAAACCAAAAAACAGCAGCTATCATACCAGCTGAATATTGAGGTGATACTGTTTTTTGAATTGGTTATTTGAAATGATCTGGTAGAAAAGTCCACCGTCCCTCTGTGTGAGTGTGTAACCTCCCTCATGCTCTCCAGGTTCTCGGCTGACGGCCTGCTCGTCCCGACACACTTCTACACCATCGTGACGAGCTGCCAGGAGAGCAACCAGACGGTGGAGGAGTGTGAGGGAGCGCTCAGCGTGTTCTCCTTCCTCCTGCCTCACAGGCCAGACAACAGTGAAGCCTGCAATGTGAGTCTGAACAAAAGCCCAGCAGGAGCAGCCTTGTCACAACTTATGCAATCGGGAATTTCTCTGTGTGCAAGCAGGTTTTCACGCAGGTTTTCAAGCAGGTTTTCAAGCAGGTTTTCATGAACCGGGTCATTTCCTTAGTGTTTCGGTAGATTCCAGTAAATGGAAGCAGATGAGTACAAAAAAATATTTTACAGTTTATATATGTATATATATATATATATATATATATATATATATATATATATATATATATATATATATATATGGGTATATATAAGTGGGTTTGGTACATGTGGATGAATGTAAGCACATCTTGATGCTGTTAAGCCGAGATAGGCCAGTTTGAGCAACATTATTTCTTTTTCCTATTTATTTACTTTTTTCTTTCTTTATCTCATATGTATGTGGGTATGCATGTGTATGTGCATGTGTATGTATGCATGTGTATGTGCATGTGTATGTATATGTATGTGTATATGTATGTATATATGTATATATATATATATATATATATATATATATATATATATATATATATATATATATATATATATATGTGTATATATATATATATATATATATATGTATATATATATATGTATGAATATATATATTTATTTATTTATTTTCCCTCTCACGTAGTTGTTTAGTTTAGTTTTTTTCAAATCTTGCACTGTAGTGGTTATATTATGTTAAAAGGGTAGACAAAATAAGCTTTGGCTTCTGTCTACACCTTTTGGTCCTCGATCTACATGAAAAAAAACTTTGTATCGACAAATAACTTTACAACGTGACCAAATAAAATATATCAATCAATCAATCAATCAATCAATATATGTATATATATATATATATATATATATATATATATATATATATATATATATATATATATATATATATATATATATATATATATATATATATATATATATATATATATATATATATATATATATATAGGACTGTCTCAGAAAATTAGAATATTGTGATAAAGTTCTTTAAGTTCTTTATTTTCTGTAATGCAATTCAAAAAACAAAAATGTCATTCTGGATTCAGTTTAAGATTAAGATTCCCAGAATATTCTAATTTTTTGAGATAGGATATTTGAGTTTTCTTAAACTGTAAACCATGATCAGCAATATTAAAATAATAAAAGGCTTGCAATATTTCAGTTGATTTGTAATGAATCCAGAATGTATGACATTTTTGCATTACAGAAAATAAAGGACTTTATCACAATATTCTAATTTTCTGAGACAGTCCTGTATGCATGTACACACACAACGCTAATCTCAGTAGCTTTTCCAAGCAAGGGACCACATAAGCCATATTTGTATTAGCGACTAGTGCACTTGGACCCAGTCTGCAGCTGACTGCTGTTGAAACAACAGTCTTACTTGAGTTAAGGCAAAAATTTATTTTAACCCATGAAAAAAAAATATTTACAATTTATTATAACAATTTGAGGAAAGGTTTAATGACTGTTTTTTTCTCGAATAAGTTTTTTATTATTTTCTCTCTACAGATGATACACTGTCTCATGATTCTTTGACTTTGCTACTTTGCCTTTCAAAATAATGTTAAGACTGTTTATCCCGTTTATGACCTGGAAGCTGAGTAGTGAACTTGTGAGCTTTATTACTTTTATTATTATTATTTATTTTATTTAAGCAGCAATTCTCTCTTAAAGGAGGATGTTTTGTCACACTGTGTTGCGTATTTAAAAGATGACTATTTGGTTAAAACCAAGATGAAGTATAGGGAAAGCTTGAACAAGGCCAGACGAGAAGGGACTCTTCGGTTTGTCATGTGCTTTGCTGGTAACACAAGAAAAACTGCAAATGTCATATATGACACTGAAGTTCCTGAGGCGTGCTGTTCTAAGGTGACTTTTAAAGGTCAAAGCACTTGGGGATGACACATAGAAACAAGGAAATAAGCATGACAATGTATGACTGTTAATCATAGATAATGTGTCAGATTCTTTCCTAAATAATCATCTGCAATTAGCTTCTGCTGAGCATGACTCAGACCTCATCAATAACCAGTCAGTTGTATTAACTATGTTTGTGTTACGACATCGTAGGTTTCATTTTGGATTAAGTTTCATGCCGCACTGTTGAATTGTTATGAAACAAGTCTGTACACAGTAGTGTGAGACTTCCTGACAAAATCATCTATTCTCATTTTTTATATTCCCAATATTGTTACAAAGATGTACTTGATTTAGCCATTTTTATGTTATATGCATATATGTACATGTATATTTCAGCTGTAGGAGCCTCAACAATAACATTACTGGTGCTCTGCTGTTAGCCCAGACGATTCCTCACTGCAAAAACTCAAAATCTTAACAAGAATATTTGTCTTATTTCTAGTTAAAATGTCTCATTACAAGTTATTTTTCTGGTAATGACTTAGTTTTATAACGATAAATTATCTATGCTTATTCTTATTAACTATCAAATGCATGCATTAAAATAAGAAGCATTGCTTACTTCATTTAATCAGTTCATTGTAGCAACATGCATGCAGCCTAACTCTGAAATTATAATTAAAAACGGAGATACATTAAGAAATATGGAACTCAGGAGAATGTTGTAGTGAATAGGTTAAAATCAGAGCTACTATTTCAATACTTTGAAATTTTGCAACATACATTTGCTGTACTGTGTCATATCACGCACTGTAGATATGATCAAATGTGAATTTGGAGACACCCGGCTGAAGGCTGAGTTTAGCTTATATAATTTTGTAGCTACACTGCAAAAACTCAAAATCTTAACAAGAAAGTTTGTCTTATTTCTAGTTAAACTGTCTCATTTTAGTAAAAAAAAATCTCATTACACTTAAAACAAGACTCATCACTGGAAAAAACAACAATTTTCACCTGTTTCTAGCAGATTTTCACTTAAAACAAGTAGAAAAATCTGCCAGTGGAACAAACATTTTTTGCTTGTAATGAGAAGATAAATCTTGTCCCACTGGCAGATTTTTCTACTTATTTCAAGTGAAAATTTACTTGAAACAGGTGAAAATTGTCATATAACAAGTTATTTTTCCGCTAATGACTCTTGTTTTAAGTAATGAGATTTTCGACTAAAAATTAGACATTTTAACTAGAAATAAGACAAATATTCCTGGTAAGATTCTGAGTTTTTGCAGTGCTGGCCCTCGAGGGGCCGCGTCCTGCACGCTTTTGATGCATCTTTGCTTAAACCCACCCCGTATAGACATGGCTGTGTCATTACCAGACTGGTGTGGACCTTGATGAAGTATTGATAAAGATCTTTCATTGGAATCCGTTGTGTCGAAGCAGGGAAACATCTAAAACACGCAGGACATGGCCAGGAATCGCCCAACCTTGCTTTAGAATCAGAATCAGAAATCACTTAAATGAATCGGCCTCATTGCATTTTGCAACAACGTGCACTTTTCAAACAGTTGATTTCATTTTTGTTCATTGAATTTCAACACGAGAACATGCCGCAAAACAAGACCTATCCCAGATCACGTTGAAGTCCGCACCTTCCTAAACTTTGAAGCTTTGACATACATAAGCTTGAATTATGAGACATTTTAGTCAAAGCTGGCCTCAAACAGTGAAACAGATGATGGCTGTCCTGCTGTTAGCCAGTGTTGGGATTTTTGATGAATCTGGGACGGGGCACCTTCAGGTGCTTTCTGTTTTTAAGGTAAAGGTTATTCCAGGTAAAACCATCTAGACCAGGGGTCGGCAACCCAAAATGTTGAAAGAGCCATATTGGACCAAAAACACAAAAAACACATATGTCTGGAGCCACAAAAAATGAAAAGTCTTGTATAAGCCTTAGAATGAAGGCAACACATGCTGCATGTTTCTATATTAGTTATAACTGGGGGAAGATTTTTTTTTTTCATTATGCACATCGCGAAAAAAGTGGAAATGTCGAATAAAAAGTCGAAATGTTGAGAAAAATGTTGAAAGGTCGAGAAAAAAGTCAAAATTTCGAGAAAAAAGTTGAAATGTCGAGAAAAAAGTCGAAATGTCGAGAAAAAAGTTGAAATGTCAAGATTAATGTTGAAGTACAATCTTGATAAAAAAGTCGAAATGTCGAGAAAAAATTCGAAATGTCGAGAAAAAAGTCGAAATGTTCAGAAAAAAGTTGACATGTCGAGAAAAAAGTTGAAATGTCGAGAAAAAATTTGAAATGTCAAGATTAATGTTGAAGTACAATCTTGAGAAAAAAGTCGAAATGTTCAGAAAAAAGTTGAAATGTCGAGAAAAAAGTCGAAATGTTGAGAAAAAAGTCGAAATGTTGAGAAAAAAGTTGAAATGTCGAGAAAAAAGCCAAAATTTCGAGAAAAAAAGTCGAAATGTCGAGTTTAAAAAGGAAAGGAAAAAGGAAGAAAAAAAGGAAAAAAAGAAGAAAAAAAAGGAAAAAAAAGGTCAAACGTTTTTACCAAATCTCCAGGAGCCACTAGGGTGGCGCTAAAGAGCCGCGGGTTGCCGACCCCTGCTCTAGACGATGAGCTTTTACTCTTAACAAGATTCCAAACTATTTGACATTTTCTGACTCAGTCTGACTCACACGAAGACTTGGGAGAGCAGTGATCTTTGGAGACGGCATGCAGCAGTTATGACACACTGGCTTCGTAATATCATATTAGACACGCAAAATAAATCTCGATATTTTACTCCCACAAAAGTGCTTTTTTTTTAAAAATACCGGTATATCCTTTAAAACATGTGCTTTTCTATTCCCTCAATACCAAAGAAACGTCGAAACTAAAGTCCTTTAAATCTAAAGTCTCATTATAGCTGGTTTTGCTTTTGGATTAAGGATAAACCTGTTTTCCTTTTATCTTTATAGCAGCTGGCCCATTTTATGGATTTCTGTCCATCATGGACAGCAGTCAGTCCATCTGCGCATCATTTTCTTCCAAATTCCCGTCGAGCACAAGCTTCCAAAGCACACTGTAAAATAAATCATTTACTGTAAAAACACTTTCACAATTGCCAAATGTGTCACAATACGGCCCATCCTGTCTATGAGAACACATTTATTAGGGATATGTATGTCAAGTGTAAAATACTGAAAATAACAGTAATTAAGTCAGACAGTCCAGAGGAGGTGGTGCACATAAAAGTTTTTGTTACGTAAAAGATTGGCAAACACTTACAGTTACCACTGGCAAGTGTCAAATGAAATTCCTGTTTGGGGAAACTAAACAAATCCACAAAGTTCTTATTCAGAGTCAGAGGAATGGGAGTTTCAGGACTTCCCGCTCTCTGTGGGAGCTCTATTTAGATTAGTTTCCACTCACCGAAGCAGCTGTTTGAATAAACTACTGTACCACCCTGACTGAGCGTTTCAGCTCAGTCAGCACAAATCTAGACTGACAGATGAGTCGGCCGCAGAACCACAAACAAGCACGTGGAGTTTAACAGATCAGAACATGGAAAAGGAAGTTATCAGAACTTCCTCTTTTATTTTATTTACATTTTTGTTTCCTGTCCGTCAGAATTGAAGTGTAAGCATTATTTTTTTTTTCTCTGCAAGA
Source organism: Cololabis saira (assembly GCF_033807715.1). Lineage (NCBI taxonomy): Eukaryota > Metazoa > Chordata > Actinopteri > Beloniformes > Belonidae > Cololabis > Cololabis saira. Next base: position 35,012,145 of record NC_084601.1, read on the forward strand.
GTTAAAATGGTTAAAAACCAGTCTGGCCACCAAAACTACTGCATGCCTTGATCTGTCCTTAGCGATTACATCCTTATATGTTCATCCTTTTGCACTTTTAACGTTACACAAGTACATTTTGCACATGTGGCAAAGCATGTTCTGTATATTACACATTTTCTTGTGAAACTTGGATGTTATCACGCAGAAACTCCTCCCAGTAATGCCATCCGTTATTTAGTTGTCATTCCTCCCTCGTACCAAACAACATCAGAGGAATTATGATTCAGATATAACATTTCCTCGCTAAATGTAAAAGCACAAGAGGTACATTTAACATAAATCCACGTATGTGCTCAACAACACCTTTACCATTGAATACTAAAGGAAACAATCAAAACAAAGTGTTAATGTACAGTAGGAGGATGTTTTCTTTTTTCTTTTCCAGCCCAGCCAAACATCGCACAAACTAAAATATCACAAAACCTAGAGGTCGTTTACCTTTTATTTATTTATTTGCACAGTGATAACACTATATTTTTTTTTTTTATCATACAAGGACAAATAATTTGTGCAGGAGAGGAAAAGAAGCCCGAAGGGCTTATAAAAAATCCTCCCCTCAATACAAAATCACCAAAACAAATCAGTCAATAGAAAAAGAATAGAAAGGAAAAAAGAAAAGGTAAAAGAAACAAAGAAAAATACAATAAGTACACAAACAAAAATATCCATGAAATGGCAATTTCATTTCAGTAAGAATAGCCTGTTAATTTTGTCTAAATAAAAGATACCCCACCAAGCTGGTCCTAAACATTTTTAAGGATACCTGCTGTTCACGTCTCCCTTGCATCTATGACGGGGGTCGGCAACCCGCGGCTCTAGAGCCGCATGCGGCTCTTTAGCGCCGCCCTAGTGGCTCCCTGGAGCTTTTTCAAAAATGCTTGACCTTTTTTTTCCTTTTTTTCTTCTTTTTTTCCCCTTTTTTTGTTTTTTTCCTCTTTTTTTCTTGTTTCTTAATTTTTTCCTTTTTTTTCCTCTTTTTGTTCTTCCTTTTTCCTTTCCTTTTTAATCTCGACATCTCGACTTTTTTCTCTCGAAATTTTGGCTTTTTTCTCAACATTTCAACTTTTTTCTCGACATTTCGACTTTTTTCTCGACATTTCGACTTTTTTCTCGACATTTTTTAATTTTTTCTCGACATGTCAACTTTTTTCTGAACATTTCGACTTTTTTCTCGACATTTCGAATTTTTACTCGACATTTCGACTTTTTTCTCAAGATTGTACTTCAACATTAATCTTGACATTTAAAATTTTTTCTCGACATTTCGACTTTTTTTCTCGACATTTCGAATTTTTTCTCGACATTTCGACTTTTTTCTCAAGATTGTACTTCAACATTAATCTCGACATTTCGACTTTTTTCTCAACATTTCAACTTTTTTCTCGACATTTCGACTTTTTTCTCAACATTTCAACTTTTTTCTCGAGATTGTACTTCATTCTAAGGCTTATACAAGACTTTTGATTTTTTGCGGCTCCAGACATATTCGTTCTTTTAATGTTTTTGGTCCAATATGGCTCTTTCAACATTCTGGGTTGCCGACCCCTGATCTATGAGATTAAAGACACAAAGCCTGGAGTCTCTATTGAGTCTGTGTGATCGTCAGTGACGTGCGCTGCACGGTGCGTTGACTGGCCAGCATCATGCAGATCAATCCGCTGCTTGTGTCCTTCTGGGGTCAAGAAAAGGATAGACAGAAAAGTGGTTGAGGTTAAAGGAGCAAAATTAGGGAGAAGATTAAACAAGTGGGGCCAGAAAATAGGATAGGCTTAAGAAAAAAAAAAAGTCAAAGAAGACACAGAAGGATCTTTCCGAGCAGGTGGATTTCAAAGAGAGCATGCAAGGACTCAAGAGCTACTTAGCAGCTACACTGCAAAACCATCCGATCTAGAAATACACTTTATATTCTTATTTTTCTTATTTTAAGCAAAAATATTTTTGCCAGTGGGGTAAGAAACATTTGATCAACTAGAATTCTTAAAACCAACAAAACAGTCTGAAAACGTCCTCTGATTTTCTTGAAAAATTACTCTTTTTTTTGCAGTGCAACAGTCCAACATCAAGGTTTAGACCCCGTCCACACGTAGCCGGGTATTTTTAAAACCGAATATTTCCCCCCTCCGTTTATAAAAAAATTTGCATCCACATTACATCGTTTTAAAAAAAAACCCTTCCACACGTAACCGAAGATCTGCGTTTTCGACCACATTCATAAGCATTTCAAACCTGTAGATAATCTGCGGCTTCCGGGGAAGCTGCACCTCCGTGGCTCCGCTTCCCCGGCAGGGCGTCTCCTTTTCCCCCCCGTGTCCCGCCACGGAGCTGCCGCGTTATCGACGCAGCCCTACGCCGTAGCCTACGCCAAAAATCTTCACTTTGCCCGGAGTTTTTTTAAACCTTCGTTTATTTGCGTTTTCATGTGGATGACAGGTCAAAACGTAGGAAAATATCTCCGGTTTAGCAGATATCCGTAGATATCCGGCTACGTGTGGACGGGGTCGAAGATTTTTGAAAACTCCGTTTATGTAGATGCGTGTAGACACACACAACCGGAGTTTTGCGTTTTCGAATGTCACATTATGCGCCAAAACAACAACAAATCTGCTCTGACGTGCAACCTTTGTTTACTACAGAACTACAGATGATCCAGCATCTGTTCTCCAAGCTATTTATTAAATAAATGGTCTCTGGTCTTGACCACCGCTTACTGCGTTACACCGACACAGAGCCTACGCCGTAGGGTACGCGGCGACGCGCACCGTACGGCGTAGGCTACGGCGTACCCTACGGCGTAGGCTACGGCGTAGGGCTGCGTCGATAACGCGGCAGCTCCGTGGCGGGACACGGGGGGGAGATGGAGACGCGCCTGCCGGGGAAGCGGAGCCGCGGAGGTGCAGCTTCCCCGGGATCCGCAGATTATCTACAGGTTTGAAATGCTTATGAATGTGGTCGAAAACGCAGATCTTCGGTTACGTGTGGAAGGGTTTTTTTTTTTTAAACTATGTAATGTGGATGCAAATTTTTTTAGAAACGGAGGGGGGAAATATTCGGTTTTAAAAATACCCGGCTACGTGTGGACGGGGTCTTCACTTTGCCCGGAGTTTTTTTAAACCTTCGTTTATTTGCGTTTTCGTGTGGATGACAGGTCAAAACGTAGGAAAATATCTCCGGTTTAGCAGATATCCGCAGATATCCGGCTACGTGTGGACGGGGTCTTACTTCACTGTAAAATGTCAAGGATGTGTGTGAAGGACATCTGTTTTTAATAAGCACTGAAATCCGTCGCAGCTCTGTCCGTCTGAAGTCTCCTTCAGAGTGGATTGTATTGTCTTAAATCCAACTAAGGTGTCGGGGTCTGTTCTTAAACTTGTTTCTCACTGAAAGATTAAACAGCACTCCAAACTTTTTTTATTTACCACTGCTAATTCTCTGATGCACCCGTAATCCTGTCAGGAAGGAGATGTGATCTTTTGGAAACACGTGTGCAGTAAAACGTTCCTCTTGTCATGGTTGTGTGGAAGCACAAAGCTCTAACTTTTGCCACAAATTATTGAGTCTTTGTTAACAGCTGTCAAAATGAAATGCGTCTAAAATGTTAAGCTGATGGAAAACCAAGAAATCTCCAGATGTCTGTCGGACTTCTGTGCTACAAGGGATGTTTTAATCTTGGTTGTTATGATTTACTTGCCAATTTAGGCCAATGTTTAAGTATTGTTTAAGGAAAAGGAGCAATCACCGTCTTTATACTGAAAATATGAATATGTTAATACGATAAATGTTTCACTGAAAGTAAATTCTGTATATTGATTATTCTGCCCAGTTAAAAACAGATATACAGGACTGTCTCAGAAAATTAGAATATTGTGATAAAGTCCTTTATTTTCTGTAATGCAAAACTGTCATACATTCTGGATTCATTACAAATCAACTGAAATATTGCAAGCCTTTTATTATTTTAATATTGCTGATCATGGCTTACAGCTAAAGAAAACTCAAATATCCTATCTCAAAAAATTAGAATATTCTAGGAATCTTAATCTTAAACTGTAAGCCATAATCAGCAATATTCAAATAATAAAAGGCTTGCAATATTTCAGTTGATTTGTAATGAATCCAGAATGTATGACATTTTTGTTTTTTTTAATTGCATTACAGAAAATAAAGAACTTTATCACAATATTCTAATTTTCTGAGACAGTCCTGTATATTGATTATTCTGCCTAGTTAAAAACACAGATGACCCTTGCAATGTCTCTGAGTTTGCTGTACTATGATTTAAACTGATCATTTGATAATCCATCCCTGTGACATGCTCCTATCCACTAATCCATCTCGCCCCACTGCCTTTTCTCTATTGATAAATTGTCATTTGATATACTGCCATGAATTTAGCAAACTTCTTCCTAAATCAGTTTATAAATCTGTGCAAAATATCAGATATCAGTCCCACACTTTGATATGATCTTCCCTCGAAAGAATACACGACAGGGTGTCGATCTGTAATTAAAAATTAGCTCTTTTCTCACCTCCACCTGACTCACCAGTTATTTCGTGGGAAAATGCAGTTTTAATAGCGAACAAAACAGACGTTGACCTTTTAAACCATGGAAGAATGGTTTTTATAAGCTTTTGCAAGTATTTCAGATGTAACATGCAGTGTCTAGTATAACCTAATGAGGAACCTCTAAAGAAAGAAGTGAGGAGGTCATGTGTGGCAAGTTAAACTTCACCATAAGGAACTGAAATACCAGTTGTTGGAAAGAAGCATGCGTTCTCTGAAAAACAGCAGGGTAAAGGGAAACACCAGCTAGTGTTTTTCTGTGGCGTACGTTTGCACGCATGATGGGAAAAACAACCTCACATACAGTACAGTTCCTTGGAAAAATCTTGACGAATGTTGTTGGTTTGCGTCAAGGCCGAGTCAAGGTCGCGCAGGAGGCAGGACTCCTACGCAGAGCAGATGTTTTAGGTGACTGTTAAATCACACCTACACACAGAATAAAAATAAATTCGCTCCAAAAGGAGAAAATTCTACCTTAAAGATGTGATACCCAAAAATTACAACACAAAAGATGCTCCGAAGGGAGGAAAACAAAGCTACCATCTATGAAAACCTACTGAGACCTGATGCTGGAGCAAAAGGGCTGCAAAGAAAAATCACTTGAATGAGGAAAAACTATGAGCACAAGGCTAGGATAAACTATGGATCTTGGATCTTGCAATTTTAGGAATATAGCCAATACTCAATTACAATCAGCGGACATTAGATATTTAGGCATAAACATCTCCCCTAGGCTGTCAGAGTTAATAAAATAAAATTATGTTCAGCTTTTAAAGAAAATAGAAGATGATCTTTCCAGATGGAACTCTCTCCCCATTTCACTCATGGGAAGAATAGCCACCATTAAAATGATGGCAAAAGTTGTTTTTTTTTTTTCAATGATACCATCCAAACCCCCTTTTTCCTGGTTTAAATCATTGGACTCATATGTATCAAAATTTCTGTGGAAAAATAAAACACCACGTATTAGTTTAAAGACATTGCAAAAATCCAAATAATGTGGAGGTTTAGAGTTACCTAATTTCCAGTATTACTTCATAGCCAATAAACTACAGTATATTGTAAAATGGTCAAAAAATCATCCTTCAATGGCTGGACTCAGAGCAAGTGTTTTGCAATGAGCTAGAAATCTCAGAGTTACCATTTATTAGGCAAAGCATCAAACATCATCAATGTTTCAAAAGCATTAATATTAGCACAACTCTGACTGCCTGGTGGGAATTTCTTAAAGTAGCTAAAATTTCACTTTTTCCATGTGACCGTACACCCATACGGAACAACCCAGACATCCTGAAAAATGATAAAAAGATGGTAAACTTTACTCAATGGAGGGATCAAGGGATCAAGGGATCTTGGATCTTGGATCTTGGATCCTGGATCCGGGCTGGGATGGCGACGAAGGATGACAGACCAGCACAAGACAAAGTGAGACGCAGACTATATGAACACATGGGGGATGAGGGAACAGGTGGACACAATCGGGAATCAGCGTAGGCGATCCGACCGGTGGCACATGAGGAAGGGCAAGTGACCTGAAACGAGAGGAGAGTTACTTTTCAAAATAAAACCAGAAATGATGAGACAAAAAACACAAAAGAAGACATGACAGTTTGTGTTTGGCCTAATAAAAGCACGCCTTTGGGGAATCTAATACGGTTGTATTAAGGAAACAGTTGTCTTTCGTTCACGTGAATGAAGACGAAAAAATGTAATTAAAGAAATGATCAAGTACTGAAAATCATGAACAAAAGATAACATAAAATAAATCAAATGTACTATTTAATCTCATGTCCTTTGGCTTTTGCACACAGAATTGTTTGAGGCATTCACTCTTGTGTGGCAGCTTTTGCAGGATGGAACATTGCAAAGTGCTTTAACTACACTGCAAAAACTCAAAATCTTAACAAGAATATTTGTCTTATTTCTAGTTAAAATGTCTCATTTTTAGTCAAAGAAATCTCATTACATTTAAAAACAAGATTCATCACTGGAAAAAACAACAATTTTCACCTGTTTAAAGTAGATTTTCACTTAAAATAAGTAGAAAAATCTGCCAGTGGAACAAGATTTTTTTGCTTGTAATGAGAAGATAAATCTTGTTCCACTGGCAGATTTTTCTACTTATTTCAAGTGAAAATGTACTTGAAAGAGGTGAAAATTGTCAAATAACTAGTTATTTTTCTGGTAATGACTCTTGTTTTAAGTGTAATGAGAGTTTTTGACAAAAAATGAGACATTTTAACTAGAAATAAGACGAATATTCCTGGTAAGATTTTGAGTTTTTGCAGTGCATCACCAAAAAAAAGGATTCCAGCAGGATCCCTCTCCTCCTGCATTCAAGATTAAGGATTTTAAAGATTCAAGATTTTCTGTGTAAAATAACCCATTTCCCACGTGTGTCTCTGCAGAACGTTGAGGATGAGTCTCAGTGGGTGGAAGACCTGCTGAAGCAGCACACGGCCAGAGTCCGAGACGTGGAGATTCTGACGGGCCTGGACCTCTACAGATCCACCAACTTGACTTACGTCAACACCCTAAGACTTAAAACCTACCTGCACACCTTTGAGAGTGACGACTAGACGCACAGAGACAGACACAAATAATAGGATGTTTTCTTTTGTACAAGTCTTGTATTTTCACTTCATGCTATCTGGAAAGACGGTGCATAGCTGTTCCGCTCCTTAGGAACTGCCCGAGATGTGCTTTGAAAGGGTTATACATTTGAAGAAAAGAAACAATTAAAAGAATGTGTTTTTTTTTTCCTTTTCTTTTTTTTTTTGGCAGATTATTACCAGTAAACTATCACAAAATCTGGGGAAGCATAACCGAGCACATTGATGGCGCAGAGAGGGGGACTTCAAGCTGAAACTCATAAACAAGGCTACCTTTTCCCAGCATACATAAAGGACTATACCAGCGTTTTAGTTTTATAACGATAAATTATCTATGCTTATTCTTATTAACTATCAAATGCATGCATTAAAATAAAAAGCATTGCTTACTTCATTTAATCAGTTCATTGTAGCAACATGCATGCAGCCTAACTCTGAAATTATAATTAAAAACGGAGATACATTAAGAAATATGGAACTCAGGAGAATGTTGTAGTGAATAGGTTAAAATCAGAGCTACTATTTCAATACTTTGAAATTTTGCAACATACATTCGCTGTACTGTGTCGTATCACGCACTGTAGATATGATCAAATGTGAATTTGGAGACACCCGGCTGAAGGCTGAGTTTAGCTTATATCATTTTGTAGCTACACTGCAAAAACTCAAAATCTTAACAAGAATATTTGTCTTATTTCTAGTTAAACTGTCTCATTTTTAGTAAAAAAAAACTCATTACACTTAAAACAAGACTCATCACTGGAAAAAACTACAATTTTCACCTGTTTAAAGTAGATTTTCACTTAAAATAAGTAGAAAAAAATGCCAGTGGAACAAGATTTCTTTGCTTGTAATGAGAAGATAAATCTTGTCCCACTGGCAGATTTTTCTACTTATTTCAAGTGAACATTTACTTGAAACAGGTGAAAATTGTCATATAAAGTTATTTTTCTGGTAATGACTCTTGTTTTAAGTGTAGTGAGATTTTTTGACTAAAAATTAGACATTTTAACTAGAAATAAGACAAATATTCCTGGTAAGATTTTCGAGTTTTTGCAGTGTAATGTGTGTTAAATACCTACCAAAGACTGTTTGGCCCACACTTGGCCCATATCTGCCCACTTTGGCCCACTTTTGGCTTTGAGTGGCGGCATTGACGCAAGGGGACCTGAACTTGGCCACATATCCACCGGCCACGGCCCGGGTCTTTATTTTCTTCAGGTCACTGGGACACGCCTGGCCCTCACAACACTTAGCATGTCCCGTGTCAAATCTATATGACATTTGGGTGTATTTGGTTCATGCATCACATGCCAAAAATCAAGTTCATGAACTTTGGGATATGTAAGGCCCACATAGCTCCTTCCAGTGCCGTAACCGAGACATAAATGCCGAAAGTAGCCCAGATAAGGCCCAAATGTGACTGCTGTGTGGATAGCCTAGCTTTTCTAACACACTATGACTTTTTTCCCCCAACGTCTGTGATATAAAGTGCTCTCTGTATTCTTGCCAAAATCTGCATACAGGACTGTCTCAGAAAATTAGAATATTGTGATAAAGTTCTTTATTTTCTGTAATGCAATTACAAAAACATAAATGTCATACATTCTGGATTCATTACAAATCAACTGAAATATTGCAAGCCTTTTATTATTTTAATATTGCTGATTATGGTTTACAGTTTAAGATTAAGATTCCCAGAATATTCTAATTTTTTTATATAGGATATTTGAGTTTTCTTTAGCTGTAAGCCATGATCAGCAATAATAAAATAATAAAAGGCTTGCAATATTTCAGTTGATTTGTAATGAATCCAGAATGTATGACATTTTTGCATTACAGAAAATAAAGGACTTTATCACAATATTCTAATTTTCTGAGACAGTCCTGTATAACCCAATATGCATATTTGTCAAATGTCAAATTATTATTTACATGTTTAAAAAAAAATGTAACACAGAACAAGATTTATAAATCCATAGGTCTTTTCTTTTTGGAAAATAAATAGCATTTAACACATGAGTAAAGGTGGATAAATAAAGAAAACCTCATTGAAAATGACTGTTTTGGATGTGACTAGAAGGAAGTAGGAAGTAGACTACAGGTTGGCACTACTCCCACACAGTCATGCTCCCGGACACATTCAGGGAGACCTATTAAGATGCTGACACAATTTCCTGACATTTTAACGAAATGGCATGCTGTTGGTAAAAATACCACAGAGTCATAGTTCACACACGTTTCAAGTAGATTTTCACTTGAAATAAGTAGAAAAATCTGCCAGTGGAACAAGATTTTTTTGCTTGTAATGAGAAGATAAATCTTGTCCCACTGGCAGATTTTTCTACTTATTTCAAGTGAATATTTACTTGAAACAGGTGAAAATTGTCATATAACAAGTTATTTTTCCGGTAATGACTCTTGTTTTAAGTGTAATGAGATTTTTTGACTAAAAATTAGACATTTTAACTAGAAATAAGACGAATATTCCTGGTAAGATTTTGAGTTTTTGCAGTGTAATGTGTGTTAAATACCTACCAAAGACTGTTTGGCCCACACTTGGCCCATATCTGCCCACTTTGGCCCACGTTTGGCTTTGAGTGGCGGCATTGACGCAAGGGGACCTGAACTTGGCCACATATCCACCGGCCACGGCCCGGGTCTTTATTTTCTTCAGGTCACTGGGACACGCCTGGCCCTCACAACACTTAGCATGTCCCGTTTCAAATCTATATGACATTTGGGTGTATTTGGTTCATGCATCACATGCCAAAAATCAAGTTCATGAACTTTGCGATATGTAAGGCCCACATAGCTCCTTCCAGTGCCGTAACCAAGACATAAATGCCGAAAGTAGCCCAGATAAGGCCCAAATGTGACCGCTGTGTGGATAGCCTAGCTTTTCTAACACACCATGACTTTTTTCCCCCAACGTCTGTGATATAAAGTGCTCTCTGTATTCTTGCCAAAATCTGCATACAGGACTGTCTCAGAAAATTAGAATATTGTGATAAAGTTCTTTATTTTCTGTAATGCAATTAAAAAAAACAAAAATGTCATACATTCTGGATTCATTACAAATCAACTGAAATATTGCAAGCCTTTTATTATTTTAATATTGCTGATTATGGCTTACATCTTTAGATTAAGATTCCCAGAATATTCTAATTTTTTTAGATAGGATATTTGAGTTTTGAATGAATGAATGAATGAAGTTTATTCAGTCATTGCAACACAAAAACAACACCAAAAAAACATTGTACACAGCATTAACTATTAAACCAAAAAAAAAAAAAAAAAAAAATGTGTTGAACAATAACTGAAAAGGCTTAGGCAGAAGCAAACTGCTTATAAAAGCCTATCCTATATTAACAACTTTCTATTTTTGGCTACCAACCTCCAGAAAACCAAAAAGAGAGTAGAAAAGCAAAGAAACAACAAAAGGCAAAGAAACAATAGAAAAGCAAAGAAACATTAACAGATGGTCAATTGCACTTATAAGCTTCAAAAATAGCTTTACAAACCATTTTCTTAAATACAACAAAAGAATGACATGTTTTTAAATTTATGTTGGCATCATTCCAGAATTGAACTCCAACGATGGAGACACGTCTCCTTTTCATACCTTTTTTAGCCATTTGTACTGTGAAATTGCAGACACCTCTGAGATTGTAACGAGTCTCCTGAATTGAAAAGAACATCTGTATTGGGTCGGGGAGCATTTTTGATTTTGCTTTAAACATAATTTGCATGATTTTAAAATAAAACAAATCATAAAATTTAATAACATGAGAATTTAGAAAAAGTGGATCTGTGTGAGCGTAGTAATCAGCCTTATTGATGGTACGTATGGCTCGTTTTTGAAGTTTTATTATTGCATTTAAGGTGGTTTTAAAGGTGGATCCCCACAATTCCACACAGTATGATAAATAGGGAACAATCAATGAGTAGTAAATCAAATGCAAGGCCTTGGAATTCAGTATATTTCTAGATTTATACAGGATTGCGAGTGATTTTGAAATTTTCCCTTTAATATATTCAATGTGTTGTTTCCATGTTAGCTTTTGGTCGATGACAACCCCAAGGAATTTAGTCTCAAAAACCCTTTCAATATAGTTTTCTTAAGCTGTAAGCCATGATCAGCAATATTAAAATAATAAAAGGCTTGCAATATTTCAGTTGATTTGTAATGAATCCAGAATGTATGACATTTTTGCATTACAGAAAATTAAGGACTTTATCACAATATTCTAATTTTCTGAGACAGTCCTGTATAACCCAATATGCATATTTGTCAAATGTCAAATTATTATTTACATGTTTAAAAAAAAATGTAACACAGAACAAGATTTATAAATCCATAGGTCTTTTCTTTTTGGAAAATAAATAGCATTTAACACATGAGTAAAGGTGGATAAATAAAGAAAACCTCATTGAAAATGACTGTTTTGGATGTGACGTAGTAGACTACAGGTTGGCACTACTCCCACACAGTCATGCTCCCGGACACATTCAGGGAGACCTTTTAAGATGCTGACACAATTTCCTGACATTTTAACGAAATGGCATGCTGTTGGTAAAAATACCACAGAGTCATAGTTCAAACACGGCAGTTTCGACTCGTCTTTGGAGCGCTGGAGGTCGACTGAGTCACTCTTATCCTCCCAATTCCCTCCCTGTGTGGGTTGCCTTGTTAAAATCTGTGTTGCAGCTTTTGCCACCCACTTAAAACCAAGCACATGATGTGTTATCATGTGAAGTTGAGTGGTTACAAAGTTGGTAAAGCTTGACAATTCTACTCTGATCCGGGTCTGCGGGTTGCACAGTATCCTACAAATCTGAACGGCCCACTGAATTTTATGCATTTCAGGACCGATTTGATTTGGACCCAAAACAAAGTGATAAGCTTGTGTTACATTGTAGTTTTGCACTTAGTGGTGACTTCAAACATCTAAATAAATACGCTTTATCAGCCGAACAGTTGTTTATTTTAAAGAGTGCAATGATTGTGTGCCTCCCCTTGCTCTGCCAGAGCTGATCAAGGCGTGCATGTGATTCAGTTTCACACATTTATGACAAAGCATCATAATAAGTATGGAGGATTTTTTTGTGCCAAAATTAAATTATCATTAATAATCATTAATTAATTAAAATGGGAATTAAATATATCATTAATTAATTAAATGTGTCATTAATTAATTAAAATTAGAATGAAATATGTCATTAATTAATTAAAATACAATTCATTTTAAGTAAAAATATATATTTATTATTTCAGCATTTAATTAATTTGACGAGTGAAACTGACAGTTTTACATTTACATTTCATGATTCAGCAACACAAAATCATTAATTAAATGTGTCATTAATTAATTAAATGCTGAAATAATAAATATATATTTTTACTTAAAATGAATTGTATTTTAATTAATTAATGACATATTTCATTCTAATTTTAATTAATTAATGACACATTTAATTAATTCATGATATGTTACATTCCCATTTTAATTAATTAATGATGTATATATTTATTTAATTTTGGCACAAAAAATCCTCCATAAATAAGCACCGAGTGTGATAGTATTAATTCACTGAAACTGTTGTCCCCGTTTACTTAAACCCGGAGCTGCTTTTCCCCACAGAGGTGACGAGAACATTCACGTTTCTAAAGGAAATCTGTTTTCTTTTAATACAATTGTTTTGTCTTTACTTATACATACTATGATTATATTTTACTGAACAACACAGAGTAAAGAAATGGGTCATAGCAGTTGGATAAAGAGTTTTTGGTTTATATACAAAGAACCTCCTATATGATCAACGTTTTCCTTTTCCTACAGTATGTCTTTGTGAATTTCTTCTGTGGTATAACTGCTCCGTCTCAAAAATGCGATGCCTTTATCCTAACTAAAAGTATCAATCATTTTGGTAAATTTTCCTCAATGGTATGAAGAGTGAACATATTGAATTGTAGCTCTGCAGTGCAATGGATGATGGTGCAAGCCAGTAAGTAAAATTAAACATTAACATTAGTTCACCTCCACTTAAATGAACATCCAGCTCTCTTTTGCAGAATCCAGAGAAACCCTATCTTTTTTTTTTTAAAGTGACTTATAAGGGTGCCAATATACAGTAAGGCCCAAATATGAAAAACAAAAAATCTTCTATTAATTCAGTTACATTCACCAAACAACACTTCTTGTGTTTGTTTCTGCTGTCTTGCTCCATTTAACTTACCGCTTTCATTATCTTGACTTTGCCCAGATAGAAAATAGCAAGAAGCTGTCTTTTGTCTTGTTTGGTATTAACTTTTAAAAACATTACACAGAAAAAATATAAGTTACTATTGTAATCACCAGAAGAGAAAAAAATAATCAGTGAAAAGTGATTTTTTTGAGGAGCTTGTCAAGTTGGAGATCAAGTCATGTTTATTACTGTAGTCTAGTCAAAGTAAAAGTGTAGAGTATAGATTCGGAAAACCTTCCCTGAGTGTAACTGAGGTTTTATTTTAATGACTATGAAACCAAATAACTGTACAGGTCTTTTTCTGTCTTCCTCTGCAGTTAGTCTGCCCTCCATAACAACTTAATAGTACGTAAGTAAGTAAGTAAAGTTCATTTATATAGCACCTTTCACAGACAACGGAATGTCACAAAAAATAAAACATCAATAATAACACAAATAAAACACTACAATGAAAATATAAATATGATAAAAACAATACAATGATAAAAACTCCTGGAATAAAAGTACATAGGCTTATAGGCTAATAGGCTTAACAGCTGAGCACCTGGGGAGGGATTTCAAAGGCTGCTCCCTCTCTCCTTTAAAATCACATGTTCGTACTGACAAGCAACTGTGCCACTAGTTTTAAAATACAGATAAAATTACTAAAATCATACAAAAACAAAATTATGGAAACTTAAAATAGTTTCTCATTGCACCATACTCATGGGATAAGATGAACCCTTGTGCTGTCTTTGGGTCAAGGAAGGAGGAAGGAAGGGAGAAAAGAAGGAAGGAAGGGAGAAAGGAAGGGAAGAAGGATGGAAAGAAGGAAGGAAGGAAGAAAAGAAAGGAGGAAGGGAAAAAAGAAGGAAGGAAGGGAGAAAAGAAGGAAGGAAGGAAAGAAGGGAGGAAAGAAGGAAGGAATGAAGGAAAGAAGGAAGGACGGGAAAAAGGAAGGTATGGAAAAAAGAATGAAGGATGGAAAGGAGAAAACAAGGAAATAATGTATGAGGGGAGAAAAGAAGGAAGGAAGGAAGGAAGGAAGGAAGGAAGGAAGGAAGGAAGGAAGGAAGGAAGGAAGGAAGGAAAGGAGGGAGAAAAGAAGGAAGGAAGGGAGAAAAGAAGGAAGGAAGGGAAAGAAGAAGGAAGGAAGGAAGGAAGGAAGGAAGGAAGGAAGGAAGGAAGGAAGGAAGGAAGGAAGGAAGGAAGGAAGGAAGGAAGGAAGGAAGGAAGGAAGGAAGGGAGAAAAGAAGGAAGGGAGAAAAGAAGGAAGGAAGGAAAGGAGAAAACAAGGAAAGAATGTATGAGGGGAGAAAAGAAGGAAGAGAGGAAGGAAGGAATGGAGGAAGGAAGGAAGGAAGGAAGGAAGGAAGGAAGGAAGGAAGGAAGGAAGGAAGGAAGGAAGGAAGGAAGGAACTAAGGAAGGAAGGAAGGAAGGAAGGAAGGAAGGAAGGAAGGAAGGAAGGAAGGAAGGAAGGAAGGAAGGAAGGAAGGAAGGAAGGAAGGAAGGAAGGAAGGAAGGAAGGAAGGAAGGAAGGAAAAAAAGAAGGAAGGAAGGAAGGAAGGAAAGAAGGAAATGAGAAAACAAGGAAAGAATGTACAAGGGGAGAAAAGAAGGAACAGAAGGAAGGAAGGAAGGAAGGAAGGAAGGAAGGAAGGAAGGAAGGAAGGAAGGAAGGAAGGAAGGAAGGAAGGAAGGAAGGAAGGAAGGAAGGAAGGAAGGAAGGAAGGAAGGAAGGAAGGAAAGGAGTAAAGAAGGAAGGGAGAAGGAAGGAGAGAGCAGGAGGAAAAAAGGATAGAAGAATTGGGTCATTTTGACCCAAAGACAGTACTAGGGTTAAAGTGTACTTAATGCTCCAATCTGCAAGTGGAGAAAACCTCTCTGTAAGGCTCTTCTGAAAAGAAACTTTTGAATCTGTGTTTGGTCCAATAACTTTTCAGCAGGATCATCGATTTTAAATGTTTCTTTTTAAATCTTTATGCTGTTTCGGTTTTTCTTTTGTGGTGAGTTTTATCCCCTGGATGGAAGCACAGTAGTCACTTGCAATCCTGATGACTTTATGATGCAGCTTAGCCTGTTAGTCAATAGGGTGCAATATATTAGTACTGGAGCTGCACAGGAATCTGCACATCTGACTGAGCCTTACAGCCAGAGCTCTTCTCTGCTTAGCTTTATAAATAAAGCACTTTATTTAGCGTAAGCTGTTAACTTTGCTTAGATATAAACAAATCATCTGTGTGAGAGGTTGGGGCGTGTGGAAATGATCACAGTTAGATTGCAGCTGAATCACCGGACTTTCATTCATTGGAACTTTTCAGAACAAGAGACTTTTCAACTTTTCCACTTTCCCCTCTGCAGTCATTACAGGGAAGAGAGTTATTATTAATTTGATCCAGGGTTGGGCCCTACTGGGCGCTGCTCCCAGAGCCGCCTACTCACCTCTGCTGAACCAGGGTCTTTCCCTAAACTCAGCCACTTTCTGTAAATAACTGTCACCAAGGCATCAAATCGTTTTTCTGCAAGACTGCATGTTAAAATTGATGCAATTTAGTAAGTCGTCACTTGTTGGACATGATCCTACTCATTACTGTCACGTATTGCAATGCTATCTTTCATTTTTGCCTTAGAAATGAGATATACGTGGTTTCTAGATTCAAGTGTAAGGATTTTTTTAATGAGTAAAATACTGATGGGCTGCCTCATTTACACAGGCGCAGCACATTTCAGCAACAAGGCAATTCAAGGTGCTTTACATAATGAAAATATGCAAACTGAAGAGGAGGATCAAGCTGTTGGTGATGTCTCAGATATCTTATAATTCCCATGAAAAATACAGTTTACTTGTTCACCCGTTTAGCAGCAAGATAATATCCTTGACAACGGTTAAGCACAATGTTCAAAGATTAAGATAAGCTTGTTTCCAAAGAAAACCCATATTTGAACTAGGAATCTAATCAGCCAAATGATGGCATTTAAAATATAACTAGACTTAAAAAAAAGACATGGTTAAAGTTAGGCACTAAATATTAATTGGTTATAGATAGATAGGCATGTTTAGAAAATAAAGAATATAGTGGTTAAAAATATGTATTTTCCTTGATGTGTGATGATTCTTCCCAAACTGGAAAAATACAAACAAAAAATGGATTAAAGATGTATTTCATATAATTTTGTGAAGCTGGGCTACAAAGCCTTGCATAAACAACGACACCGCTGAGAATGATTTTTCCTTTAACTCATTAGACTGATGGCTCCATAAACTTCTTTTCATATCTCATGTTTACTGTGTACTGTAATCTGTTTCATAGCAGGTTCTCAACAATAAGCTATGATTGTGTACTGGATAAGTCGTGTGTTTGTTTGCCAAACGCATCCCTGGAAAAACCCAGAGAAATCCTCATGCAGTCAGACATCATTTGCAAGTAATACATCTCAATCATATCAGTTTTTATCATAGATTTCATGTGCTGGGAAATGAGCTAAATCAGTTATACAAAATAATATTGAAGGCGTGGGTGTATTCATAGACCAAGACATCATTTCCCAGTAGGGACTTGTCTTTTTTTTTTCTTTTTTTTTTTTTTGCCAGCAGCGCCTGGTGAAACCCAAAAAAGCACTTGATTTGTTGGCAAGACAAAAAAGGCGGGGCAGGTTTATTTTTATAGTACATTTCAGCAACAAGGCAATCCAAGGTGCGTTACATAATGAAAGGATCATCAATCACCACGTCTTTCTAGATCAGGGGTCGTCAACTCGCGGCTCCAGAGCCGCATGCGGCTCTTTAGCGCCGCCCTAGTGGCTCCCTGGAGAATTTTTCAAAAATGTTTGACATTTTTTTTTCATTTTTTTCTTCATTTAAATTTTTTTTTTCCCCTTTCTTCTTTTTTTCTTTTTCTTTTTTTTCTCTTTTTTATCTGTTTTTTCTTCATTTTTTTCTCTTTTCTTTTTCCTTTTTTTCCTCTTTTTTTTTCCTTTTTCCTTTCCTTTTTAATCTCGACATTTCAACTTTTTTCTCAAAATTTTGACTTTTTTCTCGTCATTTCGACTTTTTGCTCAACATTTTGATTTCGCCTTTCGCCATTTTCCTTCAGCTTATACATACAAGACTATTCATTTTTTGCGGCTCCAGACATATTTGTTTTTTGTGTTTTTGGTCCAATATGGCTCTTTCAACATTTTGGGTTGCCGACCCCTGTTCTAGATCTTTGCTGTTTCATTCTAGATGTTGACTTTGATACACCTCACACCTCGTGTGCAGTCTTGTGATCAAATCCTCCATACTTCATGAGGATAGGATATCACTGTGGTTAACGTTATCACATCTTCAAGAAATCAGTCCAAAGTGAATGGTTTTGCTTTGCCATACCGTGAGGGCTTATCGAGTAAAACAGAGATAGCTCCAACCTCAAGGTTTACGGCACATAATAACTTGCGTCATCCCATTTGCGTTGATGCTGCAGCTCCTCCTTTACTGGCAGCAAAGTATGACTCAGTATTCCAGATCATCTAAGCATAATTAATAATCCATTACTTGCTCATGCAATAGTCAGTTTTACTACTTTCAGTTGAATGAGTTAATTAGTTATTATTTGTGACTTTGATCTCTAATATCTGTTACTGACAACAAACTTCACAGAATACTTACAGGACTGTCTCAGAAAATTAGAATATTGTGATTTTCTGTAATGCAACTACAAAAACAAAAACGTCATACATTCTGGATTCATTACAAATCAACTGAAATAATGCAAGCCTTTTATTATTTTAATATTGCTGATCATGGCATTGGCATTACAGTTTAAGAAAACTCAAATATCCTATCTCAAAAAATTTGAATATTCTGGGAATCTTAATCTTAAACTGTGTAAACCATAATCAATAAAGAACTTTATCACAATATTCTAATTTTCCTGTATTCATTGCTTCATTTCAGCCCATTTTTATTTATTTATTTTTAATTAGGGTTAGAATGTGTCAAAACTATCACCGTCTATCTGCTTTTTGATGGAATGAAAGCGCAGAAATGTGAAGCGATCTATAAGTACCAGTAATCAGCTGCTTATCTAAAGACTGCTCTTGGTCCAGAGGTCGTACTACCATAACGCTGTTCAGTGTTTCCCCTCTGTTTGTCTTTGATCCGTCTGTCCGTTTGCTGTCAGTGTGTGCAGCCACAGACTTATGGTAGCCATGGAGTGGGTGAAGAAAAACAAAAAGAGGATCGTTGTAAGTATTGTTTGATTGTTTGGAGGTCTGAATTGATGCTAATGGAGTAAACCGTGTTGCTCTGCCTCTTCGTTTCCACCTTAAAGGTGTGCGACTTGTATTGAACTTTAAATGGTGTGGTGCCAAGGGCAACCCCCTTGTTATTTTTTTTTGCACGAGCTGTTTAGGTTTTTCGCAAGAAACCAAACCAAAAAGATCTATTGTGATGTGCCTGTCTTTACATAATAGTAAGCATATGTTCGATTTCAGATAGAGTCTTCATAAGTAATATTAATAAAGCACCCTATGCTTTGAAAGTGCATATTATTATTAGTAATATTGTATATCTATGCAATGTTCCACATATTTATGTATGTTAGATTATAGCACATTATATCTTACTGCAGTAATTCTTTTAGTGCAAGTAGAAGCTGAAATTGAAATGATTTACCTGATTGTGGCTGACGCTCTTCACATACCTCAAAATATCCTCCTCCATCATGCAGTTTCTAACTGCATGATTTCTAGCTGCAGAACTACAACTACAACGTGTCCTACATGATCTTAAAAACATTCCCACAAATAATGAAACAGACAGCTTTTCCAATGGCGCATATCTGTTTATTTGATTTATTCATTTTTGTTAGTTCTCTTTTGCTGAACTTGGAACTTAGATAAACTCTTTTACGTGGCGAGACATTTCCGATTATGAAGCAGGCAGGGTGTAAAAATTGAAAAAAAAAAAAAAAAAATTGAAACATTGATTGATTGAGTTTAATGAATCGCATATGAAAGTAGTCTACTTCCACTTTTGTTTGTTTAAAGAGCCTGATGCTTTATAAAATACAATTGCTCCACCATAAACAGATACTATAAATGTGAGTAATTTAATCAAAGCTATTAAACTGGTTTACAACCTACATCAATTTACATGACCTCAAACGTGACGAAGGCTTTTATGACAGCACGACAGCAATGTGAATTGCAAGTATAAACATGCTGGAACTGCCCAGGAATGTTAAAGGGATGACATGCGGCTATAATCTTTGACGTTCATTTTTGTAAATAAGTCATGAAACCCCTCGGGGTTCCCTCTCAAAATAATCCTGGCAACGGCATAAATAAAAAGGCACGGGCCTGTCCTGAACAAGCAGGGAACCGGTTCAAGTTTATCAAGTTCATGTTGCAGCTTGTCAGGTAAAGCTTAACTCAAGTCGTCATTTGCTCTAGTGCACATGTAAGAAGTCTATTTTTATATCCCTTGGTGTCTGCGTGTGTGTGTTTTCATTGTATGCATGTGTGTGAGACAGATTGGTGTCTTGGCTGTATCGATTGTGACGTTAATCCTCGGTCTTGGACTTGGCCTAGGACTCGACTTGCAGAGATGTAGAAACAAAGGTGCTGTCAGAAAACACGCAAATGCACACACACTTTTTTTCCAGCATGCACACGTGTCTGCATAAGCTCACTTCCTTGGAAATACTTGTTAGTGACATATAAAGCAACTAAGGAAATTTTCAACTATGACTTTTCACAAAAGTATAAGTTTACAGAAATATCAGCGGTGGCTCACAGGAAGTTTTGTAATCTTCTTGCATTCTTCTTGTCCTACGACTGCTGCCTGGTTTTTGAGTAATGGCTTGAAGAGCGTCTGGAAAGTTTATAAATGTGTTCATGAACTCTTTTGCGTTAATGGAAGCGCAGGTAATGCAGTTGCCTCACAGCTGGAGGTCTAATTCTCACCGGGGACGCTGTGGGTGCTGAGTGCGTGTTAGGTTCCCCAATGACTTCAGCACCCACGCCCTGGGCGGGGTTGGCGAGTTTGCATGTTCTCCCCGTGATCCCTTGGGTAGCTAACGTGAGCTATACCCTCACAAAAACATGCACACAGTCCTGGGGCCTCATTTATAAAAGAGTGTGTTGGATTCATACTAAAAGTGCACGTAAACCCAAAAGCCGAAATTGGCGGACGCAAAAAAAAATCTGGATTTATAAAACCGTGTGCACGCACACTTGCACGCAATGTTCGCTTTATAAATCACAGTCCAGCTGGAAGGTTGCGCAGGTGAATTTGCCTCATATCCCGCCCTCTACACGCCCACTTCATACCATAAATGGGCAATGCAAAGTAGTATTTACATATGAATGAGCCTGCTGAGCATGCGCAGCGTCTTCCTGCAGCCTGTTTCTGCTGTGCGTCAGGATGAATGAGACTGTCGAGCAACCGTGCCACTAAATTTCACGGAGACTGAGATCGAGATGTGGATGAGGTGGAGGCCAGGAAAACGACATTATTTGGTGGTCACAGTAAAAGTAGAAAAAGTATATAAAATAGTATAAAATAAAGCGAGTGAGTGGCAGCACGCCGTTGCTGCGCTAAACAGCGTGAGTGCCACTGACAGATCTGTTGCAGAAAAAAAAGAAGTGGTGTGATTTGAAGGTGGAGGCCAAGAGGTACGGAGCCCCTAAAGGGACACAGATTTTTTTATATATATAATGAGTTTTACGTGCGCGCATGAAACCTTTAAGGCTGACTTATGGTTCCGCGTTACACCAACGCAGAGCCTACTGCGTAGGTGCGCGTCGCCGCGTAACCTACGGCGTAACCCTACAGCGTAACCCTACGGCGTAACCCTACGGCGTAGGCTCTGCATCGTTTTAACGCGGAACCATAATTTAGGCTTACGCGCGTGCGTAAAACTCATTATATATTAAAAAAAATCTGAGTCCCTTTAGGTGCTCCGTAGAGTGGCCCGGCACTCATTTGTTCTGTCCTCAGTCACTCTACAGTGTTGAAGTGGTGGGTGACGAGGAGGTTCCCGGCGTGTCCTGCACCGCGGCTGCAGCAGCACCAGAGTCCTGACTGACGCTGTGCTCCAAACACAGAGGGACACGATCAGCACTTTTATATTATAAGTCTGATATGTGATGACATTAAGAGTATGACATGAAACTGGCTTCATTTCACCACCTCAGTGCCTGCGTCGCCAGTTCCCCATATCTTAAGACTGTTCCTGCGCGAGGGTCAGGGTTGGCGTAGGGATAGGCACATTTTTCAGTTAGTTTTTTCTTTTTAAATCCCAACCTTTGCGTAGAAGGTGGTTTGCGCATCTTTCAAGCCCTGTTTTGTGATGGGGTGGGGAGGATCTGGCCGGAATAACGTGATCCTTCCACGCGCTACGTCCGGCCGGAGAAACCCCACCCTGTCTGGTGAAAAGAAGCTGTTCACTCCTCAGGTTAAGGAGGAAACCTGAGCTCAGTGCGGGGCCTTCCAGGGTTGGTAGAGGGAGCAATGCCCAGGACTGACTTAGGTAGGAGCACTGGGTGATAAAATGGCGAAAAAAATATTTTTAAAGCATAAATAAATTTAAATAAAAAACTCCTTTCAAACAACCTTTGAAGCTATTTGCAGGTATAACCAGCAAAGGTCTGAAACATTGGTGAAAGTTACAGTTTTACATTACTTTTCCATAAAATGTAAGTGACTCACAATCATAGACAAATATAATACATTTAAGCTGGTGGCACACAATAACTTACATTTTCTCATGTCTTTCTTGAACAGACCCATTAAATGATGTGTACACTCAGAGCCTCAGAACTACTACCCTGATGTACTGATGTTCACTCGGGTCAGATCGTCTGATTGGTCCTCCCACAGACTTCTGGCATAAATTCATTCACAAAGCGTTTCTTGATTAGCTCCCATCCCATCTACACTTAGCCTCCAAAAGGTTATTCTTTTACCAGTACGAAGTAGTCTAATCTGACACAGGGGGAAAAGAGATATTTAAATATGTTAATCCAAACTTTTGGAATCAGCTCCAATCCCTCTTGAACCGTAAGGATCCAGTCTCCCTTCACAAAGCATGAGCATATTATAAATGTTTTACATGCATCAGTATCTAGCTGCAGATACTGTGGGTGGTCATGACCGTACTTATATATATGTATATATGTATATGTATATATATATATATATATATATATATATATATACAGTGTATGTATATTGTATATATATATATATATATATATTTATATGTTTATATATGAATAGATAGATAGATAGATATTTATTTTAGTTATGATTTATGTTTCAGTCAACACCTCCTGCAGAAACAGATGCTATGAGCCCTTTGACGATGACGTTCCTGGCTGCAGATGTGACACAAACTGCATGTCCACAAACAGCTGTTGCTATGACTACCATGACACCTGCACCGTTGCAAGTAAGACCCTGTTCCTTATTATTTCAATAGCAGAGACTAACATTTAACGTCATAGTACATCTGTTACATCCGTAAAAACAAACATCTGTTACGTACCCGTCTCCATCCCCTCCAGCCCAGCAGTGGCAATGCACAAAGCTGCGCTGCGGTGAGAAGAGGCTGACCGAGAGCAAATGTCACTGCTCTGACGACTGTCTCGCTTCAGGAGACTGCTGCACAAACTACAAGCACATCTGCCACGGTGAGACTGCAGCGCACACAGGCAATGGCCACACTACTGTATACGCTATGCAGGTCGTCTGATTCGTCATGCACAAGTTTAGGCCAGAGAAGTTCTTTTTTTTCTCAGTTGCCGTTAATATTAGTATCTTCCTTTTGAAAAGTACTAATCATACTTTAAAGATTATTTTCGAGATGATGGGAATGGAAGAGAGGAAAGCATTGAAACATCAAGGTTTGTTAACATCTTGCTACATGCTCTAGAGCAGTGTCTCCCAACCTGGGGTCTGGGCCCCCCCTGCGGGGGCTCCAGAGATCTCTGGGGGGGCGCGAAACTTTGTCTGCTTTGAAATTATGCAGTTGTAAAAATTATATTTGCGAATGAGTCATTCATAAGACATTGTTAGGAATAATTTATGAATGTCTTGAATATTTTTTGTTTTTTATACACTGGTGACAAACACAGGAAATAATTTTATTCCTTATTATTATATCATTACTCAACATTTAATCTACTCCGACAGGTTGTTAAAGGAAAAATGTAAAAAAAATGTTGGTCTCATATTAAAAGAGACATTTTTCAGAAATATTTTTATGTCCTTTTGTGCGTATTTTATACATTGGTGACATTGGAGAAAAACAAAGGCATATGTATAGAGAGTAAACCAAAGAGAAATGTATCAAAAAAACATAATTAATGTTCATTTTCAATGTTTTCAATTAAAGACTATTTTGGTGCTATTACGTACGGGTCGGGGGGCCTGGCTGGTCTTAGACACAAGTAGGGGGGGGAAACAAGGAAAAAAGGTTGGGAACGACTGCTCTAGAGAATTGTATTCAATGGAACTTTTCACATACTTCTTCACATTGCAACATTGCAATCCTCCCTGAGTCTGACATCAGGGACTGGTTAAACCCACGCAACACAGATCAAGATGTTTGTATTTCAGCAGAAAACAGATTTCTCAGAACTACCGGTATATTTCCAGGTTGCCTTAAAGGAGCATGAGGCAGGATTGAGGCAGGATTTATGAAAATAATTCGTATACGTTTTAAGTTTTCTAGTAATAATGTCAGATGAAGCGTTCCAAACCAAAAAGAATGAGCCCTCTAGTGTATCTCTCCGTTGCCTTGAACAGGCTGTGTGCTGCAAAATGTGCTGCAATTCCGGGCCGGAATTTCCCGCGCTGTCCTGCGGATGTGACGTCACATGACGCTGCATGTGCGTTCTCCCCGTACTCCCGTGCCGGCTTCACTGTTGGCTGCAGTACCCCTAACGGCCGTCGTGGTGAAGGGTGGCGCTAGAGAGTCTCATTTCTTAAAAGGAGCCTCAAGCTCCTTTAAGTGCACATGCATGTATGCAACAGCATATAAATTATAAACACTCACCGGCCACTTTATTAGGGACACCTGTCCAACTACTCAAGTTTCTAACCAGCCAATCACATGGCAGCAACTCAATGCATTCAGGCATGTAGACGTGGTCAAGACGATCGGCTGCAGGTTAAACCGAGCATCAGAATGGGGGAAAAGGTGATTTACGTGACTTTTAACGTGGAATGGTTGTTAGTACCAGACAGGATGGTCTGAGTATTTCAGAAACTGCTGATCTACTGGGATTTTCACGCACAACCATCTCTAGGGTTTGGAGAGAGTAGTTCGAAGAAGAGGTCAGAGGAGAACGGCCAGACTGGTTCCAGCTGATAGAAAGGCAACAGTAACTCAAATAACCACTGTTGAAACCGAGGTTTGCAGAAGAGAATCTCTGAACGCACAACACGTCCAACATTAAGGCGGATGGGTTACAGCAGCAGAAGACCCCACCGGGTGCCACTCCTGTCAGCGAAGAACAGGAAACTGAGGCTACAATTCACATAGACTCACCAAAGCTGGACAACGCTGCCTGGTCTGCTGAGTCTCCATTTCTTTTGAGACATTCGGATGTTCGGGTCAGAATCTGGCGTCAACAACATGAAAGCATGGATCCATCCTGCCTCGTATCAACGGTTCAGGCTGGTGGTGAGGGTGTAATGGTAGGGGGGTATTCTCCTGGCACACTTTGGAACCATTAGTACCAACTGAGCATCGTGTCAACGCCACAGCCTACCTGAGTATTGTTGCTGACCATGTCCATCCCTTTATGACCATAGTGGACCATCTTTTGAAGCTACTTCCAGCAGGATAAGGCACCAGGTCATAAAGAATCATCTCAGATTGGTTTCTTGATCATGACAATAAGTTGCTACTCAAACGGCCTCCACAGTCACCAGATCTAAGTCCAATGAAACCTTTGGGATGTGGTGGAACGGGAGATTCTCATCATGGATGTGCAGCTGAAAAATCTGCAGCAACTGCGTGATGCTGTCATGTCAATACGAACCAAACTATCCTGTACCTTGTTGAATCTACGCCACAAAGGATTTAGGCAGTTCTGAAGGCACCGGTACCAGCAAGGTGTAGCTAGTAAAAAAAGTGGCAAGTGAGTGCATATATAATTTATTTATGTATTTTTTTCTTTGACAAAAAATTAAAAAATCATGGGTCACAAGATTTCTCTTTTTAACTGCAAGCTACTCTGGGAAAGCAGAGCAATGACCCCAAACTGAACCAGAAGCAGTGGCGCAAAAAGTGGGTAAATTCTATGACAACCAACTGGCCCGGGAGGCTCGATGACAACCAGTGCTCTGCTCTGGCAACATGAAAACCAGTGATCACAATACATCCTTTTGTACACATTTCTTTTCATCAGTTTCAAGTTCAGACTTCAGCATACATGGAAGAACATTTACATAACTACCAAGTTGCTGCTCTGAAGCAACTTTGGATTCCCAGCCAAAGATACAAGGCATCTAAAAAGTATCCAAAAATACTCCTATCATCTCATGTGACAGTTCTGTGTCATTTTATAGATTTTTTTATTTTAATATTCTCTATATTAACAACAGTGAAGCCATTTCACAGCAAACCGATTTTTTTTTTTAAAGCAGCTACTTCAACAGTTTGATTTAAATGAAAGCTTGCCAGCCAACTTGGTGTAACAGCCAGACCTTCTCATTTTTAAACATATTTGCTTTGTTATGTTTTTTGTCCATGTTTTTTTGTTGTTTAATGTAAACTAATCTTCATTTTATATCAGTGGAATGTTTGCTGTGTTGATGAAGCTACTACCACACCTGTGTGTGCTACCTTCCTTCCTTCCTTCCTTCCTTCCTTCCTTCCTTCCTTCCTTCCTTCCTTCCTTCCTT
The DNA here is from genome assembly GCF_033807715.1 of Cololabis saira. Lineage (NCBI taxonomy): Eukaryota > Metazoa > Chordata > Actinopteri > Beloniformes > Belonidae > Cololabis > Cololabis saira. The sequence continues at coordinate 35,038,490 of NC_084601.1, forward strand.
CCTTCCTTCCTTCCTTCCTTCCTTCCTTCCTTCCTTCCTTTCTTCCTTCCTTCCATCCTTCCATCCTTCTTCCCTTCCTTCCTTCCTTCCTTCCTTCCTTCCATCCTTCCATCCTTCTTCCCTTCCTTCCTTCCTTCCTTCCTTCCTTCCTTCCATCCTTCTTCCCTTCCTTCCTTCCTTCCTTCCTTCCTTCCTTCCTTCCTTCCATCCTTCCATCCTTCCTTCCTTCCTTCCTTCCTTCCTTCCTTCCTTCCTTCCTTCCTTCCTTCCTTCCTTCCTTCGATCCTTCTTCCTTCCTTCCTTCCTTCTTCCCTTCCTCTTTCCTTCCTTCCTTCTTTCCTCCTGCTCTCTCCTTCCTTCTTCCATTCCTTGTTTCTCCCTTCCTTCCTCTTTTCTCCCTTCCGTCCTTCCTTCCTTCTTTTTTCCCTTCCTTCCTTCTTTCCTCCTGCTCTCTCCTTCCTTCCTTCCTTCCTTCCTTTTTCCCTTCCTTCCTTCTTTCCTCCTGCTCTCTCCTTCCTTTTTCCCTTCCTTCCTTCCTTCCTTTCTTATTTTCTCCCTTCCCTTTCTCCCATCCTCTCTTCCTTCCTTCTTTCCTTCCTTCTTGCCTCCCTACTTTTCTCCCTTCCTTCCTTCTTTCCTCCCTTCTTCTCTTCCTCCTTCCTTGACCCGAAGACAGCACAGGGGTTAAGAGAATTGTGGCGAGGAGCTTGGACAGCCCTCAGTCACCAGCTCTGGCCTGGTGTGTCTCAACTACCGTTGATTCAGCGTCACAAGCCAGAGGCATTCATTTCAATCTTACTCACAAGATTTAGACATTTACTGGTTTGGCAAATGTAAACTATATCATATGACCATATACAAGCCAATCATTAGTACTTTTTATATTTGTTTTACCTTGGTGTAGGAGAGACGGAGTGGGTGGAGGACAAATGTGAGGACCTATCAACGGCTTCATGTCCAGCAGGGTAAGAACTGAAATCACAGCATCCTCAGATCTAATGATCATTTGTTTGAATAATCCTTTGAATTCTGACTGAAAATGTAATTCCTCTGCTGTTTTTGAAACATTCTGAACTCATAAAGTAACTGCTAAAATAATAGTAATGATAAATAAATGAATAAACAGATTGTCCCTTCTGTTATAAGGTTTTAGTTATTTAAATATTTAAAAAAATATATAGTCAAGTTTTAAGTTAAATATCTGTTCCTTGTTTATGTTCATCTTTGATGGCGCTCTGAACAACATCGTCACCAAACAGTTATAAATATAAAAGCTTTGGTTACGTAACAACAAATCTATTTAGAAAAACCCCAAATCTCAGTGTCAAAATTTTACCTTCACAAACAAGTTTTAAGAGGATTTAATTTTTATTTGTCCACTGTGGTGCTTTTTTTTTTTTTTTTTAATCTGAAACATTTGTTAACAATGCACCTTGCATCCACACCAATATATTTTTTCCCAACATCCTTCTTCATGAAATGAACTTCAACTGAAATGCCTCTAGAAAATACATAGTTAACATAGATTAATTTACTGGTTTGGCAAATGTAAACTATATCGCTGGAGGATAAAATGCAGATCCCTAATGTATACGCAGTGACAGAATGGAACAACAAGCCCTGCAGACTTTATTCCCTTACATCAACAGCTGTCATGCTGCTAAAGTCAGCTTTTAATAACATTGCAACTCAATTTAATTCAAGTCACTTCAATTCAATTTAGTCGCAGTAGTGTCTATTACCATATAAATGGTATTTAGTCACTTTACAGAGAGCCAGAGCATCATCCCCAAGCAATCATCAAATAAACAAAGGGAGGTAATCACTCCCCTAGCAGGCGAAAAACCTTCAGCCAAACAGTAGCAAGGAAAAAAAAACATTGGTACAAAGGCACAAAATATTTATTGGCACAAAGAAAGCCATATATAAAGCAATCTGCAACAGATGTTTTCCTTCTGCTTTCCTTCAGGAAAATGGGCAGTCATGTGACTCGCATTTCTGCCGGTGCACTGTAGCACAATAAAAACAGAGTAAAGTCAACTTAGCCATAGAATTTGTCTTGATTTCATGAACTTTTACATGTTTACGAAGCACTATCTTTATCGTTTTATCCAAACCAGAAATCTGGGAAACTCCCAGAATGCATCAGGGTTGCTGGAAAGCTCAGTTGCTTTAATTCAAAGATGAAAACCTTTGTATTTACTGCTGCATTTCAGTAATCCATCATAATGCACTGCAACGTTTATTTCTTGCCTCTAATTTGTTTTATTCTTTTTAAATGATGTACATCCGTCTTTAATTACTGCTTTTAAACTCTTACTTTAATGCATTTTTTAAAAATCTTTTTATGTCAAGCACTTTGAATTGTCTTGTACGTGAAATGTGCTAGACGGATAAACACTCCTCGCCTATCTCACTGGTGCTGATCATCTGCTCCTCATTTATATGTTTTATTGTCACAGCTTTAAGCAACAGCCGCTGCTCCTTGTATCGTTGGATGGACTGAGGGCTGACTACCTGGACACGTGGAGCTATCTCGTACCTGTTCTGGACAAACTGAGTAAATCTCAACCACGTTATATTTTGTGTTACCGATGCTACCAATATTGATGTTTTCATTGCAAATATCAATGCTATGCATGTGTGTTCAAAAAGCTTTTAACATTGTGTTGCTGGGCTGTGCTGTGCTGGGCCACTGGGGCGAGAAGGGAGTGGTGAAAGAATGATGGTCTGTTATGATATGGTAGTTGTTCGGACCCAGATGTAGGAGAGATCCAGGTGAGATCCAGGTCAACACAGTCAAATTTCAGGGTGCCGTCCTCGGGGCCGGGCAGACCAGCAAGACAGTCTGGGGGGCCGTCCTCGGGACTGAGCAGACGGGTCAGAGGGTCATTCTTGGGACTGAGCAGACGGGTCAGAGGGTCATTCTTGGGACTGAGCAGACGGGTCGTGGGGTCGTTCTCGGGACTGGGCCCTTGGCTCCGGGAGACATAGAACCCGAGGGGCCGGCTGAGGGGGACAAAGAGTCCCAGACCATCACTGGAACAGCAACATGGCGAGGTGCGTCCGGGACCACCGCTGGAGCAGGAATAGACTGGGGCTGGTGCCGACGTCGTTTCCCCTGGGGTTTGTTGAGGAATTTATCAAACCAGTTAAGAAGTCCGCTTTGTGGTTTATAAGTTTTTATTCAGCCGGCGGTCAGCAGACCTACACAGACGCAGTGTCTTGGTCGGTGTGCTGACCTCGAGTGATGTTGTAACCAGGTTTTTATACAAGAAGTTTAACAGGAATACACAAATCAGGCGAGAGACAAAAGTAATTTACAGTCGGATGTAATATGTGGCTAAATGTCATTATCAGACATTTGGCATGACTGTCACAGACTTCAAAATTACCCCATAGGGTGTTCTCGTGATTCAAGTCTGTTTGAACCAACTTCCAGGTGTCGGGATCTGCACGGGGGGTAGGAAGTTGGGTAGGAAGTTGGAGCTACCTCAAAGGTCTTGAGTCCAGTTCAAAGCCCTGCAGGGGGCCACGTGCTACAATGCTTCATCAGGTTGAACACACCTGGGCCCCCCTCGAGCCAGGTGTGTTCCCCAGAAGGGGGAGGAAGAGGCTGGGGTGCGTCCAGGACCCCCACCGGAACAGGCTGGGGCTGGCGGCAGGTCCCTGTCCTCTTCACCATACGGTGGCAGAACTCCACTTGGTCACCGTAGAAGAACTCCTACAGATCCACATTCTTTCCTGGTGGGTCCATGCTGGCTGGTCCGTTCTGTTATGATATGGTAGTTGTTCGGACTCAGATGTAGGAGAGAGCAGGAGGCCGGAGGCGGGAGTTCTCAAAAAAAGCAGGATTTATTTCAAAGTAACAAAAGGCGCTGCTTAGCAGGATACAAAAAACTAACGCTTTACACAGGGATCAAAACTGGGCTCAGGAAAAACACAGAGGGATGAAACAATACGGACCAGCAGGCAGCAGGGGAAAGACAAGAATAGATATACACAAGGGATAACGAGACACAGGTGCAGACGATGAGGGCAGATGGGAAACAGGAAGGTAAAACCAGAACTTTAACACAAGAGCACGGGTTTCAAAATAAAACAGGGAGGGTGAAACCCTGACATGCTCCATGTCATTGTCAGTGGCTGTATGTTGCTGTATCTGTGTGAATGGGTTTCCATTGTCTAGCCTGGGTTTGGGACTCTTTACCGTTGTGCTTGCCTGGGTGGCTCCTTGTTGGGGGGTTCCCGCGCTCCATGCGGGTCTCCGCGTCCCCCCGTTGCTCTTGCAGCTTGCCTTTGGCTCTGGGGTTTCCACCTTGGGCATCGCGTTGGTCCCGGGACACTACTGTCTTAGGCTATATAATAATGGCATTTTGTCCATCTTGCTAAGTACAGGTTTTAAGTCATAGGCTGTGGGTAATTTGTTCCATTGATCATATTTCTGCTGCAATGTCCAACCATTGGCTCAGTCCAGGTGAGTCCATCTTCAGGCAATTTCTTGTAATGGCTTTCTTAGCTGCAAGAGATATGTATATGTCCTCTTTATTTATTACATCCTCTGGAATCACTCCTAAGTAAATAACTCTGGGATCTTTAGGAATCTCATATCCCAAAACTTTCCCCATGGTTCTTAGTATCCCATCCCAAAATGCCTGTATTTTCTTACATGACCAGAAAAGATGAGAGTGGTTGGCACTCGCACTGTCTCCAGCAATATTGTTGCTCACCCAGTTGTTTATTTTTAATTTTTGGAGTAATAAAAAAAAACTTTTCCAACCAAATTCCCTCCATCTTTTGGCGCTGGTTGAGGTGTGTTGGGTCGTATTCATGGAGTCCCAATCCCCCTCTGACAACTCTATGTTAAATTCTTTTGCCCATTTGGCTTTTATGTACATTGTATTTTTTCCCTGTTGCTTCAGTAAACCTGGGGGGATGTTTTCACCTTGCATACACACATTTACACAGACACACATGCCTGCTCACTTACTTACAGTAGATGCTCACTCCACAGTTTTGGGGACAAATAACTGCAGTGGTCTGGATTCAGTTTTAGAGACCTGGGATGGTTCTGTCTCTGCCTGCTTCTGTGTTTTGCTTGTTACTCTCTCTCTTTTCAGATTCCTAATGATTCTCTGCCTGTTGTGTGTTTCTTGTCTTTTAGATTTGCAGCAGATGCTGCAAATCTAAAATGCTGCAGAAAAGTAACCTCCTGATCAATCAGCTGCACCGTTTTTCTGAAGAATGCCTCAAAGCATTTCATCCTGTCCAGATGTCGATGATAATGTCAACTTATTTATTCATTTATTTTTTTCTCTGCTTTTTATAGAGAACTGTGGAACATCAGCACCATACATGCAGGCAGCATTTCCAAGCAAGACTTTTCCTAATCACTACACACTTGTAACGGTAAAGGTGTTATGGTTTTGATAGTTCCTGTTTTATTTGGAAGCCCGTGTCTTTGTGTTTCAGTTCTGGTTTGACTTTCCTGTTTCCCATCTGCCCTGATCGTCTGCCCCTGTGTCACCTTAACCCTTCTGTGTATATCTGGTGTTGTTTTTCTCTTGCTCCCTCCTGGTCCGTACTGTTTCCTCCCTCGATGTCTCATGCCATGGTTTTGGATGTTTACCAAGTTTATGCTCTGTTTTGTTTTATGTTTTTGCTGAGCAATCCTGCTCAGCAGCGTTTTGGTTTTGTTTAAGTTAAGTTAATCACATTTTTTGGAACTCCTGCCTCCTGCTCTCCTACGTCTGGGTCCTACTCCAACCGCATTCCTAACAAAAGACACTCACATGGAAGAGCCCAAAGTCATGCAAGCATCCACATCCACATTCACGTGGGGCTTGTGTTACCCTTTTAAAAACAAGTGCCACAGAGAAATGTTTGACATGAATCTTATCACATTAATATCCACATGTATGTGTCAAGAGTAGGGTTGCAAAGCTGTGGAAAATTTCCGGTAAATTTCCGTAAACTTTCCGTAAACTTTCCATGGGAAGTTAAGCTGGGGAATTTTGGAAATATTCCAAATTGGAAACTTTCCATGGGAATTATGGGAATTATGGGAATTTATGGGAATTATTGGGAATTTATGGGAATTTATGGGAATTAACTGGAAATTGGGGGTAATTTAAACAAACTGTATCATATCCAAACGTTAGTCCCTAACTTACCAGCTAGCTAGCTACTGTGTTAATACATTTTTATTGAATATTTGCAAGTTAAACATTAATACCATTATAGATCAAATATGTTTACCCCATAATATTATCAAAACTTACTTGACTTTATATAGTCCGTGGGCTCAAATGTGTGGCTTCAATAGTCTTGTGCTTTGAGCTCAAATGTGTGGCCTCCAGGCTTCAAGCAATCACCTGTGCATGTGATGGAGGAATGCACAGTGCCTGTAGGGGGCGTGGCCTCAATAGCCCTGCAGTAAGCTGTGTGCATGTGATGGAGGAATGCACAGTGCCTGTAGGGGGCCTGGCCTCAATAGCCCTGCAGTAAGCAATGTGCTGTGTGCATGTGATTGAGGAGTGTACTCATGTACCCATATATTCCCATTAATTCCCATTGAAAGTTTCCAACTTTGAAAATTCCCGGAATTTTGCAACCCTAGTCAAGAGGTTGTTGTACTGCATAAACAGCTGTGCAATTAACAGAAGAATTCTAAGCTGTGCGTCAGACAAATCCCTGGAACTGGAGTTTTCCAAAAAAGTTTACTTGGAAAAGAGGAAGACACTCAGGCTGTTATGTTAATTTCTCACAAAGTAAAAGCTTTTCAGTTGCTTTTTTTCGTCTTACAAATACACAGTTCGAAGTACACAGTTTTCCAAAGGCATGCAGGCCTACACTGTAAGAAAAGCCTGTAGAAACTACCGTAAAAAACTGTGAAATAGCAACGGTGAAGGACCGTAAATGTTACAGATGAAAATCTTTGCTGACATTGTGTCAGAGTTTGTCTCTCTAACGTGTAATAACTCATTTAATGAAGACATTACTGAAATAATTCTATGATAGTATGTAGATGTTTATTTCACAACAAAACCTCGCTATTAATACTACAAAATATATTACACAACACACAATCTTTTAATAAAATAAGCGGAAAAATTCAGTCAAATTACTGTCTTATACTTAAGACTTACTTAATTACTTATAATGAGGCTTTTACCGATTAATAATGCCTCTATTTTGATGTTTTACAGTGAAATTTAATGGGATTAGATGTAAAATAAGCAATGGCTGCACGTAAATTGTACAGGAGAAAATAGCTTTAATGAATTTATAGTCATGCTAATTTGGCTGAAAATGTTGAATGTTGAATTGACCAGTTTTGTAAGTAAATTGTATGATGTTTTTTGTAAAGGATTACAGTTTGAAATAGTAAAATTTACAAGTTGTTCTGTAATGTGTTTTACAATCCGCTGTATCTTTTACAGTATTATTCTGGCAACCACAGCTGCCAGTTTGTTTCCGTAAAAACAACGTTTTTTTTCTTACAGTGTACTTGACACATAACACACGTCTTTGCGACTCATCTCAATGTTTCTGTCCCGTGCTTGGTGTTTAATAACTGTTATGTCTCTTCCTTTCTCTCCCTTTCACTACCAGGGTCTCTACCCAGAGTCAAATGGTCTAATTGACAACTTTATGTATGACCCAGTGTTTAATGCAACTTTCAGCTTGTCCAGTCCTGAGAAAGATAACCCTGCCTGGTACTACGGACAACCAGTGAGTCCTGTTTGGTTGGAGCTAAGTCTTGGATAAGTTAATCTTTTCTTGTTAATACGTTGTCAAAGATATACCAATATACCACTGTATGAATAGAAAAGATAAAATGAAAAATGTTATCTGTTTAATATTTTGATATGCATTGTTAATCTTAAGTTGTGAAAGCAGATACAGATCATTGAGCATGTGCAGTACTCGAGTTGTAAAATAAAATCAGGGGGGATGGTGGATTTTATCATATGGTGCCAGATAATTTGAGCTGATTACAAATAATATAATATATTACAAATAAAAGCACTGACCAAAACACCTGCAGAAATACTGCAGGAATGACATAGCAGCAGTCAAATGCAGCCTTCTGTAAGCTTTAAATATCCACTGGACTTACATCAAATACATCAAAACACAAAAATAAAAAACTGTTTTCTGAATTTATCAATATGATTCTCTCCTTCACAGGATAAGTAAAATGGATCACTGCAAAAACTCAAAATAAGAATATGTGTCTTACTTCTAGTTAAAATGTTTCATTTTAGTAAAATAAATCTTATTTCACTTAAAACAAGAATCATCACTGGAAAAAACAACAATTTTCACCTGTTTCAAGTAGATTTTCACTTGAAATAAGTAGAAAAATCTGCCAGTGGAACAAGATGTTATTGCTTGTAATGAGAAGTTACTTGAAACAGGTGAAAATTGTCAAATGAGTTATTTTTCTGGTGATGACTCTAAATGTTGAAATAGCAGTAAAACCACATTCATTGATGAAATGACATAAGGGATGGAAAGGGGGGATGGCAGTTTTACAGGGGGGATGATTTGGACCGTTTTTATTTCAGGGGGGATGCCATCCCCCTCATCCCCCCTCAACTCCAGTACTGAGCATGTGAAGAAAAATGGGTAATTCGTAACGTTTGGGATACTGAAACCTCAGGAAATGAAATCCATTTCTTTTGGCTTATTGGAGCAATCATGACAAATTGCCTATTTTTGTATATTGAATGATACGTTTTGGTTGTTTACTGGTAACCAATAATTTGACCTTTCATAAAAAGAGTAATATACTTTTCATGACAAGAGGAACATTTTTTATTTTGTCAGACTTCTCATTATTTACTTATATTAAATATGTATTTTTTTTTTTCTGACACATTTCAAAGATTTTAAAAGATTGCTTTTCTTACAGATTTGGCACACAGCGAGGTACCAGGAACTGAAGTCCGGGACCTTCTTCTGGCCAGGGTCGGATGTCAAAATCAACGACAGCTTTCCCAACCTTTACCAACCCTACGATGGGTAAAGTTTATGCTTTTCACAGCCACGCATGACATCAAGTTGCTAGTTATGTAACAAAACCTTCAAGTGAAGTGTTTGAAATGTTTTTGAGAGACTGAAATGATTAGAATTCTGAATCCACACACACTCACCATCTTGTTGCGCAAACTTTCTAGTGGGCCCTCTTTCATTTTTTTTCAATAACGAGGAATACTATACTATATAATAAATACTATAGTTACTAAAGATATACCCCCCGAAATTCAATTTCATTTTGAGTCTGTACTGACTCATAGACATACAAAGAAAGAGATGAAACTATTTATACAAACAGAAGCTGGTTCAAAATAGAAATCATTAGGACTGAGCAGATGAACACAGGTCCTTTAAATTATTTCACATATCACATGATTTGGTTTAACTTTTGCATATTCTTCAAATAAAAGCTGACAGAGCATTGACGTTCCAAACTTATTTAATTTAATTTAATTAATTTCTTTAATTTGTTGGTCTGCTGTTGCCACATATTCTGTTGATATATTTTAACTTCTGCATAGGTTTATCTGGTTTTTCCAGCTACTTATGGGAGCATGTTTGAAGGGTGCCATGCTGACTACATTTAAACATCACTCTGCAGCACCAGAAAGCTCTTAAAGTACTTAATACTATATAAACTCCAAGCCATGAAGAAGAGCTGATCTCAGTAGTGTTTGGTCTTTCTCTTACGGAAGAGTATTAGGGCCAGGCAGGATACAAATAAAAATGATATTTAATTAGGGCCAGGCAGGAGAAAAATAAAAATAATATTTTAGAGGAGAAAGATTTTTTTTCATTATGCACTTCAAGAAAAAAGTCGAAATGTCGAGAAAAAAGTCGAAAAGTCGAGATTAATGTAGAAGTAGAATTTCGAGAAAAAAGTCGAAATGTCGAGAAAAAAGTCGAAATGTCGAGAAAAAAGTCGAAATTTTAAGAAAAAAGTTGAAATGTGGAGAAAAAAGTCGAAAAGTCGAGTTTAATGTTGAAGTACAATTTTGAGAAAAAAGTCGAAATGTCGAGAAAAAAGTCGAAATGTTGAGAAAAAAGGCAAAATTTCGTCCTTATTCACGAAATTTCAACTTTTTTCTCGAAATTGTATTTCAACATTAATCTCGACATTTCAACTTTTTTCTCTACATTTCGTCTTTTTTCTTGAAGTGCACAATAAAAAAAAATCTCTCTTGCCTGGCCCTAATACTCTTCCGTATTCTCTTTACTCTTCTATCCGCTGCTATTCTTCTATCACAGGTAACTCTCTCACTCCTCTCAACTCATTCCACACTGCCTGCACTCTCTTCCTCCCCTCTTTCCCACACTCTGCATTGCACCGAACAGCGTGTAGCTCAAGTATTTGAACTCCTCTTCTCCCTTGTGAGGGGAAGAAAAGAAGCAAATGAGTGCAGTGCTTTTGACCCGGCTTTGGTCTAGAACAGGGGTCGGCAACCCAAAATGTTGAAAGAGCCATATTGGACCAAAAACACAAAAAAAAACAAATATGTTTGGAGCCGCAAAAAATGAAAAGTCTTGTATTAGTTATAACTGGGGGAAGATTTTTTTTTTCATTATGCACTTCGAGAAAAAAGTCGATATGTTGAGAAAAAAATCGAAATGTTGAGAAAAAAGTCGAAATGTCAAGATTAATGTTGAAGTACAATCTCGAGAAAAAGTCAAAATGTCGAGAAAAAAGTTGAAATGTCGAGAAAAAAGTCGAAATGTCGAGAAAAAAGTCGAAATGTCAAGATTAATGTTGAAGAACAATCTTGAGAAAAAAGTCGAAATGTCGAGAAAAAGTTGAAATGTTGAGAAAAATGTCGAAATTTCGTGAAAGAAGTCGAAATGTCGAGATTAATGTTGAAATCTTTGTTAACAGAAATGTAATATTTATTCTACACATTTTTACAACATTGGAAACCGTTCAGAATATCATGTCATGTTTGTCCTCCTACAGAAACCACATTAACACAAAAAATATATTTTTCCCTCCCCCATCTATTTCCATTTTCAATGCTGACCCCTGGTCTAGAAATATATGAGTATGCAGCTCGAATCAATGTCATTGATCAACTATGATGAGGTTTTATCACCTCATTACACTGTTGTTGGAACACCTCTATTGACTCTTTGAGCTGTTTTTTCTCATCATCACCTGTGTTTGTGAAGAAATCCAAAATTCAGTTGTGGATGGGTCTTAGTTCTGCAGGGTAGGCCGACTTCAAAACCAGCCCCACATACTGTAAGTGACACTTTTTATAAGAGCAGTTGAGGAACACTCCCTTTACTGCAGTACTCATCCTGCATGGTAGCTGGTGCTAGTGACAAAAAGGAAACTGCTGTTCTGTAAGAAAAGCAGTTCAACTTTTGAAATATTTTTGGGGAAAATTCTGAAATAATTGAAAGTTCTGCACCTTTGATTTGTTTTTTGAATTGACACCAAAGTCGCCTAGGTAGCACGTGTTGGAACCTCAATTTAGGCTTTGAGATTGAGAACAATGATCTAATTAAGTCAAAGTGCCTTTAAGGTTTGGGGAATGTGCCCTTTCTACAGATGATTAATTTAGTTGACAATAGCACGCCCATTGCTTTGCGTGACTATACACGATTTCTTGATCTTGATCTCAAATGTTGACATTGACCCAAAGTCTCTGATTAGGGGAACATGGGAAAAGTCCAAGAGGGTGACACACACATATTCTTATGGTCTTATGGTCCCGCTCATGGGAAGAGATTAGACTCTCTTTTTTTTCCTGAAATGGCAATGATTATAATGTACAAAAGCAGCATTTTTATCAGTAGATGTTCAATTCAATTTATTTTTTATTTTTTTGTAGTGGATACAAAAAGATACAGTATGGACATAATTCACCATGTAGTTATGATCGTGGCTGGTTAAGCTGAATGTTACACAGTATGTTTGCACTGGAGTAAATATTGTAGAAAACACTCAGACCCAGCTTGTTCTTTCCCTGCTTGTTCTTGTCAAATGCTGGAGAGATGTTATAGATAAAAAGAAATAATAATTATAGTGCGTCACTAAATTGGAATGGTTGGTTGAAAGGTTTTTGGCATTGTGTTGATGCTATTGTTGTTCTCAAGTCCTGGTGGGAATTAAGAATTAACAAAAAAAAACCCTTTCCTGAACATTTTGATGGTGATGTACTCTCTAAAGTACGGCATTATCTTAATTTCTGGTTTTGATGTCATTGGTAACTTATTCATTTCTAGAATGGTCTGAGCAATCTTATGAAAAATGTTAATTATTCATGGAATGTTGCTATAAAATGAGGGTTGCTTGTGACGCCTGTGTTCCACTGAGTGTACAGTAGAAGCACCGCTTACCGGCTGCATTGTGTCAGTTGCTGTGAATCACAGCCATTCTACGGTGGATTAACTGACAAGAAGCACTGCAGAAGCAACCATTCACTCTGCAAGGATAAATATCCATTAACCCTTGTGCTGTCTTCGGGGCAAGGAAGGAGGAAGAGAAGAACGAAGGAAGGAAGGAAGGAAGGAAGGAAGGAAGGAAGGAAGGAAGGAAGGAAGGAAGGAAGGAAGGAAGGAAGGAAGGAAGGAAGGAAGGAAGGAAGGAAAGAAAGAAAGGAAGGAAGGGACAAAGGAAGGAGAGAGCAGGAGGAAGGAAGGAAGGAAGGAAGGGAAGAAGGAAGGAAAGGAAGGAAGGAAGGAAGGAAGGAAGGAAGGAAGGAAGGAAGGAAGGAAGGAAGGGAGGAAGGAAGGAAGGAAGGAAGGAAGGAAGGAAGGAAGGAAGGAAGGAAGGAAGGAAGGAAGGAAGGAAGGAAGGAAGGAAGGAAGGAAGGAAGGAAGGAAGGAAGGAAGGAAAGAAAGAAAGAAAGAAAGAAAGAAAGGAAGGAAGGACGAAGGAAGGAGAGAGCAGGAGGAAGGAAGGAAGGAAGGAAGGGAAGAAGGAAGGAAGGAAGGAAGGAAGGAAGGAAGGAAGGAAGGAAGGAAGGAAGGAAGGAAGGAAGGAAGGAAGGAAGGAAGGAAGGAAGGAAGGAAGGATCAGGAAAGAAGGAAGGGAAGAAAGGAAGAAAGAAAGGAAGGAAGGAAGGAAGGAAGGAAGGAAGGGAAGGAAGGAAGGGAAGAAGGAAGGAAGGAAGGAGAAGGAAGGAAGGAAGGAAGGAAGGAAGGAAGGAAGGAAGGAAGGATCAGGAAAGAAGGAAGGGAAGAAAGGAAGAAAGAAAGAAAGAAGAAAGAAAGAAAGGAAGGAAGGAAGGGAAGGGAAGGAAGGAAGAAGGAAGGAAGGAAGGAAGGAAGGAAGGAAGGAGAGAGCAGAAGGAAGAATGAAAAGAAAGAAGAAAGGAAGAAAGAAAGAAAGAAAGGAAGGAAGGAAGGAAGGAAGGAAGGAAGGAAGGAAGGAAGGAAGGAAGAAGGAAGGAAGGAAGGGAAGGAAGGAAGGGAAGAAGGAAGGAATGAAGGAAGGAAGGAAGGAAGGAAGGAAGGAAGGAAGGAAGGAAGGAAGAAGGAAGGAAGGAAGGAAGGAAGGAAGGAAGGAAGGAAGGAAGGAAGAGAAGGAAAGAAAGAAAGGAAGGAAGGGACAAAGGAAGGAGAGAGCAGGAGGAAGGAAGGAAGGAAGGAAGGGAAGAAGGAAGGAAGGAAGGAAGGGAAGGAAGGAAGGAAGGAAGGAAGGAAGGAAGGAAGGAAGGAAGAAGGAAGGGAAGGAAGGAAGGAAGGAAGGAGATCGGAAGGAAGGAAGGAAGGAAGGAAGGAAGGAAGGAAGGAAGGGAGGAAGGAAGGAAGGAAGGAATGAAGGAAGGAAGGAAGGAAGAAGAAGAAAGAAAGAAAGAAGGAAGGAAGGGACGAAGGAAGGAGAGAGCAGGAGAAGGAAGGAAGGAAGGAAGGGAAGAAGGAAGGAAGGAAGGAAGGAAGGAAGGAAGGATCAGGAAGAAGGAAGGAAGAAAGAAGAATGAAGAAAGGAAGAAAGAAGAAAGAAGAAAGGATGGAAGGAAGGGAAGGAAGGATGGAAGGAAGGAAGTTGAAGTGATGGAAGAGGAAGGAAGGATTGGAAGAGTTGGTTTTTGTTGTAGTTGTTGTGAGATTAGGTTAGTTGTTGTTTGGTTGTTGGTTGGTATTGGTTGGTTGTTAAGGATGAGTTGGAAGGAAGTTGTTGAAGAAGGATTTAGGAAGGATTGTTTTTTGGTTGTTTTGTTTGGTTTTTTTTGTTGTTTGGTGATGTTTGTTGTTGTTTGATTTTTTGTTTTTGTTTGTGTTGTTTTGGTAGGTTGGTTGTTGTTTTTGTTGTTGTTGTTGTTGTTGTTTTTTTTGTGTTGTGTTTGTAGGATTTTGTTGTTAAGGAAGGAAGTTGTAGAAGTTGTAGGAATGGATTGGAAGGAAGGAAGGAGAGAGGAAGGAAGGAAGGATGAGAGAAGAGGAAGGAAGGAGAGGAAGGAAGAAGGGAAGGAGAGAAGCAAGAAGAGGAAGGAAGGGAAGGAAAGAGCAGGAGGAAGGAAGGAAGGAAGGAAGGAAGGAAGGGAGAAAAGAGGAAGGGAAGAAGGAAGGAAAGAGCAAGAGGAAAGAAGGAACAGGAGAATTAGGTCATTTTGACACAAAGACAGTACTAGGGTTAAAAAACGTTCATCCTAACAAGGAACTTGTGAAAAAAATAAATAAAAAAAACATCAATCGTGAGAGCAGAAAGTGGCGTACGCCCGTTTTTTGTGTGTGCAACAGGTTTTGTACATGAGCTTTATCAAGACTATCTTCCACTCTGTTCCCTCTCACTCACTAACCTGATTGAGGAGTACTTGTAAAAGCAGAAAGAGAAGAAGAAACCTGGAGGAGGGAGACTAGAAAACAGAATAAATAAATAAACATGTTAAGCAAACACATAAAACATGTTTGAGTTCCCTTGCCTTTGACACATACTTTTGTTTAAGGTAAAAGGCTTTTCAAGAGCATACCATTTACTCTTGAAGTCTCTGTTTGTTTTCAGCAAAGTGCCATTTGAAGAACGAGTATTTACGGTGCTTCAGTGGTTGCAGCTGCCGGATGATCAAAGGTCTGTCTTACTTTTCAGTTCATTACTTTCAGACTATCATCATAGAAATCAAAGGGGAAAGAAATTCTCAAATTTTAAGATTTGCGTATTTGAATTATCATCAAAAAGGTTTATGAAGCTTCTTTTTTTTCAGACCAGATTTCTACACATTATATCTAGAGGAACCAGATAAATCTGGACACAGCTTCGGTCCGGTCAGCGGAGGGGTGAGGTCACAAGATCGATAATCAGGAAGCAAAAGTTGATCAGTCTTCCTCTGCTATTTCTATCTTACACCGTACCTCCTACCTATCATGTCATATCTCTATTAACCCTAGTACTGTCTTTGGGTCAAAATCACCTAATCTCCTGTTCCTTCTTCCTTCCTCTTTTCTCCCTTCCTTCCTTCCTTCCTTCTTTTTCCCTTCCTTTCCTTCTTTCCTCCCTTCTTTCCTTCTTTTTTCCCTCCCTTCCTTCTTTTCTCCCTTCCTTCCTTCTTTCCTCCCTTCTTTCCTTCCTCCCTTCTTTTCTCCCATCCTTCTTTCTTTTCTCCCTTCCTTCTTTCTTTTCTCCCTTCCTTCTTTCCTTCCTTCCTTCCTTCCCTCCTCCCTTCCTTCCTTCCTTCCTTCCTTCCTTCCTTCCATCCTTCTTTTTCCCTTCCTTCCTTCCTTCATTTTCCCTTCCTTCCTTCTTTTCTCCGTTCCTTCCTTCTTTCCTTCCTTCCTTCTTTTTCCCTTCCTTCCTTCCTTCTTTTCTC